>NC_059451.1:0-179013 GCF_905237065.1 Salmo salar | reverse complement strand
CGTATGTTGTAGCGTTGTTGTCCGACTAACTCACCCCCTTGTTGGACGTGCGTTGTCCGTAACTCACCCCTTGTGGACGTATGTTGTAGCGTTGTCCCACTAACTCACCCCCTTGTGGGCGTGTGTTGTAGCGTTGTCAGACTAACTCACCCCTTGTGGGCGTGTGTTGTAGCGTTGTCAGACCAACTCACCCCTTGTGGACGGTGTCGTTGTCCGACTAACTCACCCCCTGTGGACGTATGTTGTAGCGTTGTCCGACTAACTCACCCCTTGTGGACGTATGTTGTAGCGTTGTCCGACTAACTCACCCCTTGTGGGCATGTTGTCCGACTAACTCACCCCTTGTGGACGTATGTTGTAGCGTTGTCCGAGTAACTCACCCCTTGTGGGCGTGTGTAGAGGTTGTCCGATAACTCACCCCTTGTGGCGGCGTTGTCCGACTAACTCACCCCTTGTGGACGTATGTTGTAGCGTTGTCCGACTAACTCACCCCTTGTAGGGGTGTCGTTGTCTGACTAACTCACCCTTTGTGGACGTGAGCATTGTCGACTAACTCACCCTGTGGCGTGTGTTAGCGCAGACTAACTCACCCCTGTGGACGTATGTTGTAGCGTTGTCCGACTAACTCACCCCTTGTGGACGTATGTTGTAGCGTTGTCCGACTAACTCACCCCTTGTGGACGTGCTAGCGTTGTCCGACTCAACTCACCCCTTGTGGACGTATGTTGTAGCGTTGTCCCGACTAACTCACCCCTTGTGGAGGTGTGTTGTCCGACTAACTCACCCCTTGTGGGCGATGTTGTAGCGTTGTCCGACTAACTCACCCCTTGTGGACGTGTTGTAGCATTGTCCGACTAACTCACCCCTTGTGGAGGTGTCGCGCGTTGTCCACTAACTCACCCCTTGGGGCGTATGTTGTAGCGTTGTCCGACTAACTCACCCCTTGTGGACGTATGTTGTAGCATTGTCCGACTAACTCACCCCTTGTGGACGATATGTTGTAGCGTTGTCCGACTAACTCACCCTTGTGGACGTGCGTTGTCCGACTAACTCACCCCTTGTGGACGTATGTTGTAGCGTTGTCTGACTAACTCACCCCTTGTGGACGTATTGTAGCGTTGTCTGACTAACTCACCCCTTGTGGACGTATGTTGTAGAGTTGTCCGACTAACTCACCCTTGTGGACGTATGTTGTAGCATTGTCCGACTAACTCACCCCTTGTGGACGTGCGTTGTCCGACTAACTCACCCCTTGTGGACGTATTTGTAGCGTTGTCCGACTAACTCACCCCTTGTGGACGTATGTTGTAGCGTTGTCCGACTAACTCACCCCTTGTGGACGTTGTTGTAGCGTTGTCCGACTAACTCACCCCTTGTGGACGTATGTTGTGCGTTGTCCGAACTAACACACCCACTGGGTGCGTTGTCCGACTAACTCACCCCTTGTGGACGTATGTTGTAGCGTTGTCCCGACTAACTCACCCCTTGTGGACGTTGCGTTGTCCGACTAACTCACCCCTTGTGGACGTGTGTTGTCCGACTAACTCACCCCTTGTGGCGTATGTGAGCGTTGTCCGACTAACTCACCCCTTGTGGACGTATGTTGTAGCGTTGTCCGACTAACTCACCCCACTGGACGTAGCGTTGTCAGACTAACTCACCCCTTGTGGACGTATGTTGTAGCGTTGTCCGACTAACTCACCCCTTGTGGACGTGCGTTGTCCGACTAACTCACCCCTTGTGGACGTATGTTGTAGCGTTGTCCGACTAACTCACCCCCTTGTGGACGATGCGTTGGCGTTATCCGACTAACTCACCCCTTGTGGACGTGCGTTGTAGCGTTGTCCGACTAACTCACCCTTGTGGACGTGCGTTGTAGCGTTGTCCGACTAACTCGCCCCTTGTGGACGGCGTTATAGCGTTGTCCGACTAACTCACCCCTTGTGGACGTGCGTTGTCCGACTAACTCGCCCCTTGTGGACGTGCGTTGTCCGACTAACTTCCCCCCTTGTGGACGTGCGTTGTCCGACTAACTCGCCCCTTGTGGAGCGTGCGTTGTCCGACTAACTCGCCCCTTGTGGAAGTTGTTGGCGTTATCCGACTAACTTCACCCTTGTGGAGCGTGCGTTGTCCGACTAACTCACCCTTGTGGGCGGTATGTTGTAGCGTTGTCCGACTAACTCACCCCTTGTGGACGTATGTTGTAGCATTGTCCGACTAACTCACCCCTTGTGGGCGTGCGTTGTCCCGACTAACTCACCCCTTGTGGACGATGTTGTAGCGTTGTCCGACTAACTCACCCCTTGTGGACGTGCGTTGTCCGACTAACTCACCCCTTTGTGGACGTGTGTTGTAGCGTTGTCCGACTAACTCACCCCTTGTGGACGTGTGGTGCGTTGTCCGAACTAACTCACCCCTTGTGGACGTGTGTTGTCCGACTAACTCACCCCTTGTGGACGTATGTTGTAGCGTTGTCAGACTAACTCACCCCTTGTGGACGATATGTTGTAGCGTTGTCCGACTAACTCACCCCTTGTGGACGTGTGTTGTCCGACTAACTCACCCCTTGTGGACGTATGTTGTAGCGTTGTCCGACTAACTCACCCCTTGTGGACGTGCGTTGTCCGACTAACTCACCCCTTGTGGACGTGTTGTAGCGTTGTCCGACTAACTCACCCCTTGTGGACGTGCGTTGTCTGACTAACTCACCCTTTGTGGACGTGTGTTGTAGCGTTGTCCGACTAACTCACCCCTTGTGGACGTGTGTTGTAGCGTTGTCCGACTAACTCACCCCCTTGTGGACGTATGTTGTAGCGTTGTCAGACTAACTCACCCCTTGTGGACGTATGTTGTAGCGTTGTCCGACTAACTCACCCCTTGTGGACGTGTGTTGTCCGACTAACTCACCCCCTGTGGACGTATGTTGTAGCGTTGTCCGACTAACTCACCCCTTGTGGACGTGCGTTGTCCGACTAACTCACCCCTTGTGGACGTATGTTGTAGCGTTGTCCGACTAACTCACCCCTTGTGGACGATGTTGTAGCGTTGTCCGACTAACTCACCCCTTGTGGACGTATGTTGTAGCGTTGTCCGACTAACTCACCCCTTGTGGACGTATGTTGTCCGACTAACTCACCCCTTGTGGACGTATGTTTTAGCGTTGTCAGAGTAACTCACCCCCTTGTGGACGTGTGTTGTAGCGTTGTCCGACTAACTCACCCCTTGTGGACGTGCGTTGTCCGACTAACTCACCCCTTGTGGACGTATGTTGTGGAGCGTTGTCCGACTAACTCACCCCTTGTGGACGTGCGTTGTCCGACTAACTCACCCTTTGTGGACGTATGTTGTAGCGTTGTCCGACTAACTCACCCCTTGTGGGCGTGTGTTGTAGCGTTGTCAGACTAACTCACCCCTTGTGGACGTATGTTGTAGTGTTGTCCGACTAACTCACCCCTTGTGGACGTGCGTTGTCCGACTAACTCACCCCTTGTGGACGTATGTTGTAGCGTTGTCCGACTAACTCACCCCTTGTGGAGTGTGTTGTCCGACTAACTCACCCCTTGTGGGCGTATGTTGTAGCGTTGTCCGACTAACTCACCCCTTGTGGACGTGTTGTAGCGTTGTCCGACTAACTCACCCCTTGTGGAGGTGTGTTGTCCGACTAACTCACCCCTTGTGGGCGTATGTTGTAGCGTTGTCCGACTAACTCACCCCTTGTGGGCGATGTTGTAGCATTGTCCGACTAACTCACCCCTTGTGGACGTATGTTGTAGCGTTGTCCGACTAACTCACCCCCTTGTGGGCGTGCGTTGTCCGACTAACTCACCCCTTGTGGACGTATGTTGTAGCGTTGTCCGACTAACTCACCCCTTGTGGACGTATGTTGTAGCGTTGTCAGACTAACTCACCCCCTTGTGGACATGCGTTGTCCGACTAACTCACCCCTTGTGGACGTGCGTTGTCCGACTAACTCACCCCTTGTGGGCGTGCGTTGTCCGACTAACTCACCCCTTGTGGACGTATATTGTAGCGCTGTCCGACTAACTCACCCCTTGTGGACGTATGTTGTAGCGTTGTCCGACTAACTCACCCCTTGTGGACGTATGTTGTAGCGTTGTCTGACTAACTCACCCCTTGTGGACGTGTGTTGTCCGACTAACTCACCTCTTGTGGACGTATGTTGTAGCGTTGTCCGACTAACTCACCCCTTGTGGACGTGCGTTGTCCGACTAACTCACCCCTTGTGGACGTGTGTTGTAGCGTTGTCCGACTAACTCACCCCTTGTGGACGTATGTTGTAAGCGTTGTCAGACTAACTCACCCCTTGTGGACGATGTTGAGCGTTGTCCGACTAACTGGCCCCTTGTGGACGTGCGTTGTAGCGTTGTCCGAATAACTTCGTCCCTTGTGGACGTGCGTTGTCCGACGAACTCGCCCCTTGTGGACGGCGTTGTCCGACTAACTCACCCCTTGTGGATATATGTTGTAGCGTTGTCAGACTAACTCACCCCTTGTGGACGTATGTTGTAGCGTTGTCTGACTAACTCACCCCTTGTGGACGTGTGCTGTCCGACTAACTCACCCCTTGTGGACGTATGTTGTAGCGTTGTCCGACTAACTCACCCCTTGTGGACCTGCGTTGTCCGAACTAACTCACCCCTTGTGGACGTATGTTGTAGCGTTGTCCGACTAACTCACCCCTTGTGGACGTATGTTGTCCGACTAACTCACCCTGTGGGCGTATGTTTTAGCGTTGTCCGACTAACTCACCCCTTGTGGACGTATGTTGTAGCGTTGTCAGACTAACTCACCCCTTGTGGACGTGTGTTGTAGCGTTGTCCGACTAACTCACCCCTTGTGGACCTGCGTTGTCCGACTAACTCACCCCTTGTGGACGTATGTTGTAGCGTTGTCCGACTAACTCACCCCTTGTGGACGTATGTTGTAGCGTTGTCCGACTAAGTCACCCCTTGTGGACGTATGTTGTCCGACTAACTCACCCCTTGTGGACGTATGTTGTAGCGTTGTCCGACTAACTCACCCCTTGTGGACGTGCGTTGTCCGACTAACTCACCCCTTCTGGACGTATATTGTAGCGTTGTCCGACTAACTCACCCCTTGTGGACGTATGTTGTAGCGTTGTCCGACTAACTCACCCCTTGTGGAGGTGTGTTGTCCGACTAACTCACCCCTTGTGGGCGTATGTTGTAGCGTTGTCCGACTAACTCACCCCTTGTGGACGTATGTTGTAGCGTTGTCCGACTAACTCACCCCTTGTGGACGTATGTTGTAGCGTTGTCAGACTAACTCACCCCTTGTGGACGTGCGTTGTCCGACTAACTCACCCCTTGTGGACGTATGTTGTAGCGTTGTCTGACTAACTCACCCCTTGTGGACGTATGTTGTAGCGTTGTGTGACTAACTCACCCCTTGTGGACGTATGTTGTAGCGTTGTCCGACTAACTCACCCCTTGTGGACGTATGTTGTAGCATTGTCCGACTAACTCACCCCTTGTGGACGTATGTTGTAGCATTGTCCGACTAACTCACCCCTTGTGGACGTGCGTTGTCCGACTAACTCACCCCTTGTGGACGTATGTTGTAGCGTTGTCAGACTAACTCACCCCTTGTGGACGTGCGTTGTCCGACTAACTCACCCCTTGTGGACGTGCGTTGTCCGACTAACTCACCCCTTGTGGACGTATGTTGTAGCGTTGTCCGACTAACTCACCCCTTGTGGAACGTGCGTTGTCCGACTAACTCACCCCTTGTGGACGTATGTTGTAGCGTTGTCCGACTAACTCACCCCTTGTGGACGTGCGTTGTCCGACTAACTCACCCCTTGTGGACGTGTAGCGTTGTCCGACTAACTCACCCCTTGTGGACGTTTGCGTTGTCCGACTAACTCACCCCTTGTGGACGTGCATTGTCCGACTAACTCACCCCTTGTGGACGTATGTTGTAGCGTTGTCCGACTAACTCACCCCTTGTGGACGTGTGTTGTCCGACTAACTCACCTCTTGTGGACGTATGTTGTAGCGTTGTCCGACTAACTCACCACTTGTGGACGTGCGTTGTCCGACTAACTCACCCCTTCTGGACGTATATTGTAGCGTTGTCCGACTAACTCACCCCTTGTGGACGTATGTTGTAGCGTTGTCTGACTAACTCACCCCTTGTGGACGTGTGTTGTCTTTCCGACTAACTCACCCCTTGTGGACGTATGTTGTAGCGTTGTCCGACTAACTCACCCCTTGTGGGCGTGTTGTAGCGTTGTCCGACTAACTCACCCCTTGTGGACGTGTGTAGCGTTGTCAGACTAACTCACCCCTTGTGGACGTATGTTGTAGCGTTGTCAGACTAACTCACCCCTTGTGGACGTGGTTGTAGCGTTGTCCGACTAACTCACCCCCTTGTGGACGTTGAGCGTTGTCAGACTAACTCACCCCTTGTGGACGTATGTTGTAGCGTTGTCCGACTAACTCACCCCTTGTGGACGTGTGTTGTCCGACTAACTCACCCCTTGTGGACGTATGTTGTAGCGTTGTCCGACTAACTCACCCCTTGTGGGCGGTTGTAGCGTTGTCCGACTAACTCACCCCTTGTGGACGTACGTTGTCCGACTAACTCACCCCTTGTGGACGTGTTTTAGCGTTGTCAGACTAACTCACCCCTTGTGGACGTGTGTTGTGCGTTGTCCGACTAACTCACCCCTTGTGGACGTGCGTTGTCCGACTAACTCACCCCTTGTGGACGTATGTTGTAGCGTTGTCCGACTAACTCACCCCTTGTGGACGTGTGTTGTCCGACTAACTCACCTCTTGTGGACGTATGTTGTAGCGTTGTCCGACTAACTCACCACTTGTGGACGTGCGTTGTCCGACTAACTCACCCCTTGTGGACGTGCGTTGTAGCGTTGTCAGACTAACTCACCCCTTGTGGACGTATGTTGTAGCGTTGTCTGACTAACTCACCCCTTGTGAACGTGTGTTGTCCGACTAACTCACCTCTTGTGGACGTATGTTGTAGCGTTGTCCGACTAACTCACCCCTTGTGGACGTGCGTTGTCCGACTAACTCACCCCTTGTGGACGTGTGTTGTAGCGTTGTCAGACTAACTCACCCCTTGTGGACGTATGTTGTAGCGTTGTCAGACTAACTCACCCCATGTGGACGTGTGTTGTAGCGTTGTCCGACTAACTCACCCCCTGTGGACGTATGTTGTAGCGTTGTCAGACTAACTCACCCCTTGTGGACGTGTGTTGTAGCGTTGTCCGACTAACTCACCCCTTGTGGACGTGCGTTGTCCGACTAACTCACCCCTGTGGACGTATGTTGTAGCGTTGTCCGACTAACTCACCCCTTGTGGACGTGTGTTGTCCGACTAACTCACCCCTTGTGGACGTATGTTGTAGCGTTGTCCGACTAACTCACCCCTTGTGGACGTATGTTGTAGCGTTGTCCGACTAACTCACCCCCTTGTGGACGTATGTTGTCCGACTAACTCACCCCTTGTGGACGTATGTTTTAGCGTTGTCAGACTAACTCACCCCTTGTGGACGTGTGTTGTAGCGTTGTCAGACTAACTCACCCCTTGTGGACGTGCTTTGTCTGACTAACTCACCCCTTGTGGACGTATGTTGTAGCGTTGTCCGACTAACTCACCCCTTGTGGACGTATGTTGTCCGACAAACTCAACCCTTGTGGACGTATGTTGTAGCGTTGTCCGACTAACTCACCCCTTCTGGACGTATATTGTAGCGTTGTCCGACTAACTCACCCCTTGTGGACTTATGTTGTAGCGTTGTCCGACTAACTCACCCCCTTGTGGAGGTGTGTTGTCCGACTAACTCACCCCTTGTGGGCGTATGTTGTAGCGTTGTCCGACTAACTCACCCCTTGTGGACGTATGTTGTAGCATTGTCCGACTAACTCACCCCTTGTGGACGTATGTTGTAGCGTTGTCTGACTAACTCACCCCTTGTGGACGTATGTTGTAGCGTTGTGTGACTAACTCACCCCTTGTGGACGTATGTTGTAGCGTTGTCCGACTAACTCACCCCTTGTGGACGTATGTTGTAGCATTGTCCGACTAACTCAACCCTTGTGGACGTATGTTGTAGCATTGTCCGACTAACTCACCCCTTGTGGACGTGCGTTGTCCGACTAACTCACCCCTTGTGGACGTATTTTGTAGCGTTGTCCGACTAACTCACCCCTTGTAGACGTATGTTGTAGCGTTGTCCGACTAAGTCACCCCTTGTGGACGTATGTTGTCCGACTAACTCACCCCTTGTGGACGTATGTTGTAGCGTTGTCCGACTAACTCACCCCTTGTGGACGTGCGTTGTCCGACTAACTCACCCCTTCTGGACGTATATTGTAGCGTTGTCCGACTAACTCACCCCTTGTGGACGTATGTTGTAGCGTTGTCCGACTAACTCACCCCTTGTGGAGGTGTGTTGTCCGACTAACTCACCCCTTGTGGGCGTATGTTGTAGCGTTGTCCGACTAACTCACCCCTTGTGGACGTATGTTGTAGCATTGTCCGACTAACTCACCCCTTGTGGGCGTATGTTGTAGCGTTGTCAGACTAACTCACCCCTTGTGGAGCGTGCGTTGTCCGACTAACTCACCCCTTGTGGACGTATGTTGTAGCATTGTCCGACTAACTCACCCCTTGTGGACGTATGTTGTAGCATTGTCCGACTAACTCACCCCTTGTGGACGGCGTTGTCCGACTAACTCACCCCTTGTGGACGTATTTTGTAGCGTTGTCCGACTAACTCACCCCCTTGTGGACGTATGTTGTAGCGTTGTCCGACTAACTCACCCCTTGTGGAGGTGTGTTGTCCGACTAACTCACCCCTTGTGGGCGTATGTTGTAGCGTTGTCCGACTAACTCACCCCTTGTGGACGTATGTTGTGCGTTGTCCGACTAACTCACCCCTTGTGGACGTATGTTGTAGCGTTGTCAGACTAACTCACCCCCTTGTGGACGTGCGTTGTCCGACTAACTCACCCCTTGTGGACGTATGTTGTAGCGTTGTCCGACTAACTCACCCCTTGTGGACGTATGTTGTAGCGTTGTGTGACTAACTCACCCCTTGTGGACGTATGTTGTAGCGTTGTCCGACTAACTCACCCCTTGTGGACGTGCGTTGTCCGACTAACTCACCCCCTGTGGACGTATGTTGTAGCGTTGTCCGACTAACTCACCCCTTGTGGACGTGTGTTGTCCGACTAACTCACCCCTTGTGGACGTATGTTGTAGCGTTGTCCGACTAACTCACCCCTTGTGGACGTATGTTGTAGCGTTGTCCGACTAACTCACCCCTTGTGGACGATGCGTTGTCCGACTAACTCACCCCTTGTGGACGTATGTTTTAGCGTTGTCAGACTAACTCACCCCTTGTGGACGTGTGTTGTAGCGTTGTCAGACTAACTCACCCCTTGTGGACGTGCTTTGTCTGACTAACTCACCCCCTTGTGGACGTATGTTGTAGCGTTGTCCGACTAACTCACCCCTTGTGGACGTATGTTGTCCGACAAACTCAACCCTTGTGGACGTATGTTGTAGCGTTGTCCGACTAACTCACCCCTTGTGGACGTATATTGTAGCGTTGTCCGACTAACTCACCCCTTGTGGACTTATGTTGTAGCGTTGTCCGACTAACTCACCCCTTGTGGAGGTGTGTTGTCCGACTAACTCACCCCTTGTGGGCGTATGTTGTAGCGTTGTCCGACTAACTCACCCCTTGTGGACGTATGTTGTAGCATTGTCCGACTAACTCACCCCTTGTGGACGTATGTTGTAGCGTTGTCCGACTAACTCACCCCTTGTGGACGTATGTTGTAGCGTTGTGCGACTAACTCACCCCTTGTGTACGTATGTTGTAGCGTTGTCCGACTAACTCACCCCTTGTGGACGTATGTTGTAGCGTTGTCCGACTAACTCAACCCTTGTGGACGTATGTTGTAGCGTTGTCCGACTAACTCACCCCTTGTGGACGTGCGTTGTCCGACTAACTCACCCCTTGTGGACGTATGTTGTAGCGTTGTCCGACTAACTCACCCCTTGTGGACGTATGTTGTAGCGTTGTGTGACTAACTCACCCCTTGTGGACGTATGTTGAGCGTTGTCCGACTAACTCACCCCTTGTGGACGTATGTTGTAGCATTGTCCGACTAACTCACCCCTTGTGGACGTAGCGTTGTCCGACTAACTCACCCCTTGTGGACGTATGTTGTAGCGTTGTCAGACTAACTCACCCCTTGTGGACGTGCGTTGTCCGACTAACTCACCCCTTGTGGACGTGCGTTGTCCGACTAACTCACCCCTTGTGGACGTGCGTTGTCCGACTAACTCACCCCTTGTGGACGTGTTGTAGCGTTGTCCGACTAACTCACCCCTTGTAGGCGTATGTTGTAGCGTTGTCCGACTAAGTCACCCCTTGTGGACGTATGTTGTCCGACTAACTCACCCCTTGTGGACGTATGTTGTAGCGTTGTCCGACTAACTCACCCCTTGTGGACGTGCGTTGTCCGACTAACTCACCCCTTCTGGACGTATATTGTAGCGTTGTCCGACTAACTCACCCCTTGTGGACGTATGTTGTAGCGTTGTCCGACTAACTCACCCCTTGTGGAGGTGTGTTGTCCGACTAACTCACCCCTTGTTGGCGTATGTTGTAGCGTTGTCCGACTAACTCACCCCTTGTGGATGTATGTTGCAGCGTTGTCCGACTAACTCACCCCTTGTGGACGTATGTTGTAGCGTTGTCAGACTAACTCACCCCTTGTGGACGTGTGCGTTGTCCGACTAACTCACCCCTTGTGGACGTATGTTGTAGCGTTGTCCGACTAACTCACCCCTTGTGGACGTATGTTGTAGCGTTGTGCGACTAACTCACCCCTTGTGGACGTATGTTGTAGCGTTGTCCGACTAACTCACCCCCTTGTGGACGTATGTTGTAGCGTTGTCCGACTAACTCACCCCTTGTGGACGTGCGTTGTCCGACTAACTCACCCCTTGTGGACGTATGTTGTAGCGTTGTCAGACTAACTCACCCCTTGTGGACGTTGTTGAGCGTTGTCCGACTAACTCACCCCTTGTGGACGTGCGTTGTCCGACTAACTCACCCCTTGTGGACGTATGTTGTAGCGTTGTCCGACTAACTCACCCCTTGTGGACGTGCGTTGTCCGACTAACTCACCCCTTGTGGACGTATGTTGTAGCGTTGTCAGACTAACTCACCCCTTGTGGACGTGCAGCGTTGTCCGACTAACTCACCCCTTGTGGACGGTAGCGTTGTCCGACTAACTCACCCCTTGTGGGCGTGGCGTTGTCCGACTAACTCACCCCTTGTGGACGTGGCGTTGTCCGACTAACTCACCCCTTGTGGGCGTGCGTTGTCCGACTAACTCACCCCTTGTGGCGTATGTTGTAGCGTTGTCCGACTAACTCACCCCTTGTGGGCGTGTCGTTGTCCGACTAACTCACCCCTTGTGGACGTATGTTGTAGCGTTGTCCGACTAACTCACCCCTTGTGGGCGTGCGTTGTCCGACTAACTCACCCCTTGTGGACGTACGTTGTAGCGTTGTCCGACTAACTCACCCCTTGTGGACGTATGTTGTAGCGTTGTCCGACTAACTCACCCCTTGTGGACGTGTGTTGTCCGACTAACTCACCTCTTGTGGACGTATGTTGTAGCGTTGTCCGACTAACTCACCACTTGTGGACGTGTGTTGTAGCGTTGTCAGACTAACTCACCCCTTGTGGACGTATGTTGTAGCGTTGTCCGACTAACTCACCCCTTGTGGACGTAGTTGTAGCGTTGTCCGACTAACTCACCCCCTGTGGACGTATGTTGTAGCGTTGTCCGACTAACTCACCCCCTTGTGGACGGCGTTGTCCGACTAACTCACCCCTTGTGGACGTATTTTGTAGCGTTGTCCGACTAACTCACCCCTTGTGGACGTATGTTGTAGCGTTGTCCGACTAACTCACCCCTTGTGGACGTGCGTTGTCCGACTAACTCACCCCTTGTGGACGTATGTTGTAGCGTTGTCCGACTAACTCACCCCTTGTGGGCGTGCGTTGTCCGACTAACTCACCCCTTGTGGACGTATATTGTAGCGTTGTCCGACTAACTCACCCCTTGTGGACGTATGTTGTAGCGTTGTCCGACTAACTCACCCCTTGTGGAGGTGTGTTGTCCGACTAACTCACCCCTTGTGGGCGTATGTTGTAGCGTTGTCCGACTAACTCACCCCTTGTGGACGTATGTTGTAGCATTGTCCGACTAACTCACCCCCTTGTGGACGTATGTTGTAGCGTTGTCAGACTAACTCACCCCTTGTGGACGTGCGTTGTCCGACTAACTCACCCCTTGTGGACGTATGTTGTAGCGTTGTCCGACTAACTCACCCCTTGTGGACGTATGTTGTAGCGTTGTCTGACTAACTCACCCCTTGTGGACGTATGTTGTAGCGTTGTCCGACTAACTCACCCCTTGTGGACGTATGTTGTAGCGTTGTCCGACTAACTCACCCCTTGTGGCGTGGCGTTGTCCGACTAACTCACCCCTTGTGGACGTATGTTGTAGCGTTGTCCGACTAACTCACCCCTTGTGGACGGTAGCGTTGTCCGACTAACTCACCCCTTGTGGACGTGCGTTGTCCGACTAACTCACCCCTTGTGGACGTTGTGGCGTTGTCCGACTAACTCGCCCCTTGTGGGCGTATGTTGTAGCGTTGTCCGACTAACTCACCCCTTGTGGACGTATGGAGCGTTGTCCGACTAAGTCACCCCTTGTGGGCGTACGTTGTCCGACTAACTCACCCCTTGTGGACGTATGTTGTAGCGTTGTCCGACTAACTCACCCCTTGTGGACGTGCGTTGTCCGACTAACTCACCCCTTGTGCGTATGTTGTAGCGTTGTCCGACTAACTCACCCCTTGTGGACGTATGTTGTAGCGTTGTCCGACTAACTCACCCCTTGTGGACGTGTGTTGTCCGACTAACTCACCCCTTGTGGGCGTATGTTGTAGCGTTGTCCGACTAACTCACCCCTTGTGGACGTATGTTGTAGCGTTGTCCGACTAACTCACCCCTTGTGGGCGTACGTTGTAGCGTTGTCCGACTAACTCACCCCTTGTGGACGTGCGTTGTCCGACTAACTCACCCCTTGTGGACGTATGTTGTAGCGTTGTCCGACTAACTCACCCCTTGTGGACGTGCGTTGTCCGACTAACTCACCCCTTGTGGACGTTGTGTGCGTTGTCCGACTAACTCACCCCTTGTGGACGTATGTTGGCGTTGTCCGACTAACTCACCCCTTGTGGACGTGTGTGCGTTGTCCGACTAACTCACCCCTTGTGGACGTGCGTTGTCCGACTAACTCACCCCTTGTGGACGTATTTGTAGCGTTGTCCGACTAACTCACCCCTTGTGGGCGTGCGTTGTCCGACTAACTCACCCCTTGTGGACGTATGTTGTAGCGTTGTCCGACTAACTCACCCCTTGTGGGCGTGCGTTGTCCGACTAACTCACCCCTTGTGGACGTATGTTGTAGCGTTGTCCGACTAACTCACCCCTTGTGGACGTGCGTTGTCCGACTAACTCACCCCTTGTGGGCGTGCGTTGTCCGACTAACTCACCCCTTGTGGACGTGTTTTGTAGCGTTGTCCGACTAACTCACCCCTTGTGGACGTATGTTGTAGCGTTGTCCGACTAACTCACCCCTTGTGGGCGTGGCGTTGTCCGACTAACTCACCCCTTGTGGACGTTGTTGTAGCGTTGTCCGACTAACTCACCCCTTGTGGGGCGTTGTCGACTAACTCACCCCTTGTGGACGTGGCGTTGTCCGACTAACTCACCCCTTGTGGACGTTGTAGCGTTGTCCGACTAACTCACCCCTTGTGGACGTATGTTGTAGCGTTGTCCGACTAACTCACCCCTTGTGGACGTATGTTAGCGTTGTCCGACTAACTCACCCCTTGTGGACGTATGTTGTAGCGTTGTCCGACTAACTCACCCCTTGTGGGCGTGTGTTGCGTTGTCCGAACTAACTCACCCCTTGTGGACGTATGTTGTAGCGTTGTCCGACTAACTCACCCCTTGTGGACGTATGTTGTAGCGTTGTCCGACTAACTCACCCCTTGTGGACGTATGTTGTAGCGTTGTCCGACTAACTCACCCCTTGTGGACGTATGTTGTAGCGTTGTCCGACTAACTCACCCCTTGTGGACGTGTTGCGTTGTCCGACTAACTCACCCCTTGTGGACGTATGTTGTAGCGTTGTCCGACTAACTCACCCCTTGTGGACGTTGTGCGTTGTCCGACTAACTCACCCCTTGTGGACGTATGTTGTAGCGTTGTCCGACTAACTCACCCCTTGTGGACGTGCGTTGTCCGACTAACTCACCCCTTGTGGACGTATGTTTAGCGTTGTCCGACTAACTCACCCCTTGTGGACGTATGTTGTAGCGTTGTCCGACTAACTCACCCCTTGTGGACGTGCGTTGTCCGACTAACTCACCCCTTGTGGGCGTATGTTGTAGCGTTGTCCGACTAACTCACCCCTTGTGGACGTGTTGAGCGTTGTCCGACTAACTCACCCCTTGTGGACGTATTGTAGCGTTGTCCGACTAACTCACCCCTTGTGGACGTGGCGTTGTCCGACTAACTCACCCCTTGTGGACGTGCGTTGTCCGACTAACTCACCCCTTGTGGACGTTGCGTTGTCCGACTAACTCACCCCCTTGTGGACGTGCGTTGTCCGACTAACTCACCCCTTGTGGACGTTGTGGCGTTGTCCGACTAACTCACCCCTTGTGGGCGTGCGTTGTCCGACTAACTCACCCCTTGTGGACGTAGGTAGCGTTGTCCGACTAACTCGCCCCTTGTGGACGTGCGTTGTCCGACTAACTCACCCCTTGTGGACGTATGTTGGCGTTGTCCGACTAACTCGCCCCTTGTGGACGTGCGTTGTCCGACTAACTCGCCCCTTGTGGACGTATAGTAGCGTTGTCCGACTAACTCGCCCCTTGTGGACGTGCGTTGTCCGACTAACTCGCCCCTTGTGGACGTATGTAGCGTTGTCCGACTAACTCACCCCTTGTGGACGTTTGGCGTTGTCCGACTAACTCGCCCCTTGTGGACGTGCGTTGTCCGACTAACTCACCCCTTGTGGGCGTGTGCGTTGTCCGACTAACTCACCCCTTGTGGACGTAGCGTTGTCCGACTAACTCGCCCCTTGTGGAGCGTGCGTTGTCCGACTAACTCGCCCCTTGTGGGCGTGCGTTGTCCGACTAACTCGCCCCTTGTGGACGTGCGTTGTCCGACTAACTCACCCCTTGTGGACGTATGTTAGCGTTGTCCGACTAACTCACCCCTTGTGGACGTGGCGTTGTCCGACTAACTCGCCCCTTGTGGACGTGCGTTGTCCGACTAACTCGCCCCTTGTGGACGTGCGTTGTCCGACTAACTCACCCCTTGTGGACGTGTGTTGTCCGACTAACTCACCCCTTGTGGACGTACGTTGTAGCGTTGTCCGACTAACTCACCCCTTGTGGACGTATGTTGTAGCGTTGTCCGACTAACTCACCCCTTGTGGACGTGCGTTGTCCGACTAACTCACCCCTTGTGGACGTATGTTGTAGCGTTGTCCGACTAACTCACCCCCTTGTGGAGCGTGCGTTGTCCGACTAACTCACCCCTTGTGGACGTATGTTGTAGCGTTGTCCGACTAACTCACCCCTTGTGGACGTGCGTTGTCCGACTAACTCACCCCTTGTGGACGTATGTTGTAGCGTTGTCCGACTAACTCACCCCTTGTGGACGTATGTTGTAGCGTTGTCCGACTAACTCACCCCTTGTGGACATATGTTGTAGCGTTGTCCGACTAACTCACCCCTTGTGGACGTATGTTGTAGCGTTGTCCGACTAACTCACCCCTTGTGGACGTATGTTGTCCGACTAACTCACCCCTTGTGGACGTATGTTGTAGCGTTGTCCGACTAACTCACCCCTTGTGGACGTATGTTGTAGCGTTGTCCGACTAACTCACCCCTTGTGGACGTGCGTTGTCTGACTAACTCACCCCTTGTGGACGTATGTTGTAGCGTTGTCCGACTAACTCACCCCTTGTGGACGTATGTTGTCCGACTAACTCAACCCCTTGTGGACGTATGTTGTAGCGTTGTCCGACTAACTCACCCCTTGTGGGCGTTGTTGTGGTTGTCCGACTAACTCACCCCTTGTGGACGTATGTTGTAGCGTTGTCCGACTAACTCACCCCTTGTGGACAGTTGTGCGTTGTCCGACTAACTCACCCCTTGTGGGCGTATGTTGTAGCGTTGTCCGACTAACTCACCCCTTGTGGACGTATGTTGTAGCGTTGTCCGACTAACTCACCCCTTGTGGGCGTGCGTTGTCCGACTAACTCACCCCTTGTGGACGTATGTTTGTAGCGTTGTCCGACTAACTCACCCCTTGTGGACGTATGTTGTAGCGTTGTCCGACTAACTCACCCCTTGTGGGCGTGTGTTGTCCGACTAACTCAACCCTTGTGGACGTATGTTGTAGCGTTGTCCGACTAACTCACCCCTTGTGGACGTGCGTTGTCCGACTAACTCACCCCTTGTGGACGTGTGTTGTAGCGTTGTCAGACTAACTCACCCCTTGTGGACGTATGTGGTAGCGTTGTCCGACTAACTCACCCCTTGTGGACGTATGTGGCGTTGTCCGACTAACTCACCTCTTGTGGACGTATGTTGTAGCGTTGTCCGACTAACTCACCCCTTGTGGACGTATGTTGTAGCGTTGTCAGACTAACTCACCCCTTGTGGACGTGTGTTGTAGCGTTGTCCGACTAACTCACCCCTTGTGGACGTGCGTTGTCCGACTAACTCACCCCTTGTGGACGTATGTTGTAGCGTTGTCCGACTAACTCACCCCTTGTGGACGTGCGTTTGTCCGACTAACTCACCCCTTGTGGACGTATGTTGTAGCGTTGTCCGACTAACTCACCCCTTGTGGACGTGTTGTAGCGTTGTCCGACTAACTCACCCCTTGTGGACGTATGTTGTAGCGTTGTCCGACTAACTCACCCCTTGTGGACGTGTGTTGTCCGACTAACTCACCCCTTGTGGACGTATGTTGTAGCGTTGTCCGACTAACTCACCCCTTGTGGGCGTGCGTTGTCTGACTAACTCACCCCTTGTGGACGTATGTTGTAGCGTTGTCCGACTAACTCACCCCTTGTGGACGTGCGTTGTCCGACTAACTCACCCCTTTGTGGACGTGTGTTGTAGCGTTGTCCGACTAACTCACCCCTTGTGGACGTATGTTGTAGCGTTGTCAGACTAACTCACCCCTTGTGGACGTGTGTTGTAGCGTTGTCCGACTAACTCACCCCTTGTGGACGTGTAGCGTTGTCCGACTAACTCACCCCTTGTGGACGTATGTTGTAGCGTTGTCCGACTAACTCACCCCTTGTGGACGTATGTTGTAGCGTTGTCCGACTAACTCACCCCTTGTGGACGTATGTTGTAGCGTTGTCCGACTAACTCACCCCTTGTGGACGTGTGGTTGTCCGACTAACTCACCCCTTGTGGACGTATGTTGTAGCGTTGTCCGACTAACTCACCCCTTGTGGACGTATGTTGTAGCGTTGTCAGACTAACTCACCCCTTGTGGACGTATGTTGTAGCGTTGTCCGACTAACTCACCCCTTGTGGACGTGCGTTGTCCGACTAACTCACCCCTTGTGGACGTATGTTGTAGCGTTGTCCGACTAACTCACCCCTTGTGGACGTGGCGTTGTCCGACTAACTCACCCCTTGTGGACGTATGTTGTAGCGTTGTCCGACTAACTCACCCCTTGTGGGCGTTGTTGTAGCGTTGTCGGACTAACTCACCCCTTGTGGACGTATGTTGTAGCGTTGTCAGACTAACTCACCCCTTGTGGACGTATGTTGTAGCGTTGTCCGACTAACTCACCCCTTGTGGACGTGCGTTGTCCGACTAACTCACCCCTTGTGGACGTATGCTGTAGCGTTGTCCGACTAACTCACCCCTTGTGGACGTATGTTGTAGCGTTGTCCGACTAACTCACCCCTTGTGGACGTATGTTGTAGCGTTGTCCGACTAACTCACCCCTTGTGGACGTATGTTGTCCGACTAACTCACCCCGTTGTGGACGTATGTTGTAGCGTTGTCCGACTAACTCACCCCTTGTGGACGTTTGCGTTGTCCGACTAACTCACCCCCTTGTGGACGTATGTTGTAGCGTTGTCCGACTAACTCACCCCTTGTGGACGTGCGTTGTCCGACTAACTCACCCCTTGTGGACGTATGTTGTAGCGTTGTCCGACTAACTCACCCCTTGTGGACGTATGTTGCAGCGTTGTCCGACTAACTCACCCCTTGTGGACGCGATGCGTTGTCCGACTAACTCACCCCTTGTGGACGTATGTTGTAGCGTTGTCCGACTAACTCACCCCTTGTGGGTGTCGTAAGCTTTGGGCGTTGTCCGACTAACTCACCCCTTGTGGACGTGCGTTGTCCGACTAACTCGCCCCTTGTGGACGTAGCGTTGTCCGACTAACTCGCCCCTTGTGGAGCGTGCGTTGTCCGACTAACTCGCCCCTTGTGGACGCGTGCGTTGTCCGACTAACTCACCCCTTGTGGACGTATAGCGTTGTCCGACTAACTCGCCCCTTGTGGACGTGCGTTGTCCGACTAACTCACCCCTTGTGGACGTGTGTTGTCCGACTAACTCACCCCTTGTGGGCGTATGGTAGCGTTGTCCGACTAACTCACCCCTTGTGGGCGTGCGTTGTCCGACTAACTCACCCCTTGTGGACGTATGTTGTAGCGTTGTCCGACTAACTCACCCCTTGTGGACGTGCGTTGTCCGACTAACTCACCCCTTGTGGACGTATGTAGCGTTGTCCGACTAACTCACCCCTTGTGGACGTATGTTGTAGCGTTGTCCGACTAACTCACCCCTTGTGGACGTGCGTTGTAGCGTTGTCCGACTAACTCTCCCCTTGTGGACGTAGGCGTTGTCCGACTAACTCACCCCTTGTGGACGTGCGTTGTCCGACTAACTCGCCCCTTGTGGACGTGCGTTGTCCGACTAACTCGCCCCTTGTGGACGTTAGCGTTGTCCGACTAACTCACCCCTTGTGGACGTTTGTTGCGTTGTCCGACTAACTCACCCCTTGTGGACGTGTGCGTTGTCCGACTAACTCACCCCCTTGTGGACGTAAGCGTTGTCCGACTAACTCGCCCCTTGTGGACGTGGCGTTGTCCGACTAACTCGCCCCTTGTGGACGTATGTTGTAGCGTTGTCCGACTAACTCACCCCTTGTGGACGTGGCGTTGTCCGACTAACTCACCCCTTGTGGACGAATGTTGTAGCGTTGTCCGACTAACTCACCCCTTGTGGACGTATGTTGTAGCGTTGTCCGACTAACTCACCCCTTGTGGACGTATGTTGTAGCGTTGTCCGACTAACTCACCCCTTGTGGACGTGCGTTGTCCGACTAACTCACCCCCTGTGGACGTATGTTGTAGCGTTGTCCGACTAACTCACCCCTTGTGGACGTGTGTTGTCCGACTAACTCACCCCTTGTGGACGTATGTTGTAGCGTTGTCCGACTAACTCACCCCTTGTGGACGTATGTTGTAGCGTTGTCCGACTAACTCACCCCTTGTGGACGTATGTTGTCCGACTAACTCACCCCTTGTGGACGTATGTTTTAGCGTTGTCAGACTAACTCACCCCTTGTGGACGTGTGTTGTAGCGTTGTCAGACTAACTCACCCCTTGTGGACGTGCTTTGTCTGACTAACTCACCCCTTGTGGACGTATGTTGTAGCGTTGTCCGACTAACTCACCCCTTGTGGACGTATGTTGTCCGACAAACTCAACCCTTGTGGACGTATGTTGTAGCGTTGTCCGACTAACTCACCCCTTCTGGACGTATATTGTAGCGTTGTCCGACTAACTCACCCCTTGTGGACTTATGTTGTAGCGTTGTCCGACTAACTCACCCCTTGTGGAGGTGTGTTGTCCGACTAACTCACCCCTTGTGGGCGTATGTTGTAGCGTTGTCCGACTAACTCACCCCTTGTGGACGTATGTTGTAGCATTGTCCGACTAACTCACCCCTTGTGGACGTATGTTGTAGCGTTGTCCGACTAACTCACCCCTTGTGGACGTATGTTGTAGCGTTGTGCGACTAACTCACCCCTTGTGGACGTATGTTGTAGCGTTGTCCGACTAACTCACCCCTTGTGGACGTATGTTGTAGCGTTGTCCGACTAACTCAACCCCTTGTGGACGTATGTTGTAGCGTTGTCCGACTAACTCACCCCTTGTGGACGTGCGTTGTCTGACTAACTCACCCCTTGTGGACGTATGTTGAGCGTTGTCCGACTAACTCACCCCTTGTGGACGTATTTTGTAGCGTTGTCCGACTAACTCACCCCTTGTGGACGTATGTTGTAGCGTTGTCCGACTAACTCACCCCTTGTGGACGTATGTTGTCCGACTAACTCACCCCTTGTGGACGTATGTTGTAGCGTTGTCCGACTAACTCACCCCTTGTGGACGTGCGTTGTCCGACTAACTCACCCCTTGTGGACGTATATTGTAGCGTTGTCCGACTAACTCACCCCTTGTGGACGTATGTTGTAGCGTTGTCCGACTAACTCACCCCTTGTGGAGGTGTGTTGTCCGACTAACTCACCCCTTGTGGGCGTATGTTGTAGCGTTGTCCGACTAACTCACCCCTTGTGGACGTATGTTGTAGCATTGTCCGACTAACTCACCCCTTGTGGACGTATGTTGTAGCGTTGTCAGACTAACTCACCCCTTGTGGACGTGCGTTGTCCGACTAACTCACCCCTTGTGGACGTATGTTGTAGCGTTGTCCGACTAACTCACCCCTTGTGGACGTATGTTGTAGCGTTGTGTGACTAACTCACCCCTTGTGGACGTATGTTGTAGCGTTGTCCGACTAACTCACCCCTTGTGGACGTATGTTGTAGCGTTGTCCGACTAACTCACCCCTTGTGGACGTGCGTTGTCCGACTAACTCACCCCTTGTGGACGTATGTTGTAGCGTTGTCAGACTAACTCACCCCTTGTGGACGTGCGTTGTCCGACTAACTCACCCCTTGTGGACGTGCGTTGTCCGACTAACTCACCCCTTGTGGACGTGCGTTGTCCGACTAACTCACCCCTTGTGGACGTATGTTGTAGCGTTGTCCGACTAACTCACCCCTTGTAGACGTATGTTGTAGCGTTGTCCGACTAAGTCACCCCTTGTGGACGTATGTTGTCCGACTAACTCACCCCTTGTGGACGTATGTTGTAGCGTTGTCCGACTAACTCACCCCTTGTGGACGTGCGTTGTCCGACTAACTCACCCCTTCTGGACGTATATTGTAGCGTTGTCCGACTAACTCACCCCTTGTGGACGTATGTTGTAGCGTTGTCCGACTAACTCACCCCTTGTGGAGGTGTGTTGTCCGACTAACTCACCCCTTGTTGGCGTATGTTGTAGCGTTGTCCGACTAACTCACCCCTTGTGGATGTATGTTGTAGCATTGTCCGACTAACTCACCCCTTGTGGACGTATGTTGTAGCGTTGTCAGACTAACTCACCCCTTGTGGACGTGCGTTGTCCGACTAACTCACCCCTTGTGGACGTATGTTGTAGCGTTGTCTGACTAACTCACCCCTTGTGGACGTATGTTGTAGCGTTGTGTGACTAACTCACCCCTTGTGGACGTATGTTGTAGCGTTGTCCGACTAACTCACCCCTTGTGGACGTATGTTGTAGCATTGTCCGACTAACTCACCCCTTGTGGACGTGCGTTGTCCGACTAACTCACCCCTTGTGGACGTATGTTGTAGCGTTGTCAGACTAACTCACCCCTTGTGGACGTGCGTTGTCCGACTAACTCACCCCTTGTGGACGTGCGTTGTCCGACTAACTCACCCCTTGTGGACGTATGTTGTAGCGTTGTCCGACTAACTCACCCCTTGTGGACGTGCGTTGTCCGACTAACTCACCCCTTGTGGACGTATGTTGTAGCGTTGTCAGACTAACTCACCCCTTGTGGACGTGCGTTGTCCGACTAACTCACCCCTTGTGGACGGTGGCGTTGTCCGACTAACTCACCCCTTGTGGACGTGAGTTGTCCGACTAACTCACCCCTTGTGGACGTGCGTTGTCCGACTAACTCACCCCTTGTGGACGTGCGTTGTCCGACTAACTCACCCCTTGTGGACGTATGTTGTAGCGTTGTCCGACTAACTCACCCCTTGTGGACGTGTGTTGTCCGACTAACTCACCTCTTGTGGACGTATGTTGTAGCGTTGTCCGACTAACTCACCACTTGTGGACGTGCGTTGTCCGACTAACTCACCCCTTGTGGACGTACGTTGTAGCGTTGTCAGACTAACTCACCCCTTGTGGACGTATGTTGTAGCGTTGTCTGACTAACTCACCCCTTGTGAACGTGTGTTGTCCGACTAACTCACCTCTTGTGGACGTATGTTGTAGCGTTGTCCGACTAACTCACCCCTTGTGGATGTGTGTTGTAGCGTTGTCAGACTAACTCACCCCTTGTGGACGTATGTTGTAGCGTTGTCAGACTAACTCACCCCATGTGGACGTGTGTTGTAGCGTTGTCCGACTAACTCACCCCCTGTGGACGTATGTTGTAGCATTGTCCGACTAACTCACCCCTTGTGGACGTGCGTTGTCCGACTAACTCACCCCTTGTGGACGTATTTTGTAGCGTTGTCCGACTAACTCACCCCTTGTGGACGTATGTTGTAGCGTTGTCCGACTAAGTCACCCCTTGTGGACGTGTGTTGTCCGACTAACTCACCCCTTGTGGACGTATGTTGTAGCGTTGTCCGACTAACTCACCCCTTGTGGACGTGCGTTGTCCGACTAACTCACCCCTTCTGGACGTATGTTGTAGCGTTGTCCGACTAACTCACCCCTTGTGGACGTATGTTGTAGCGTTGTCCGACTAACTCACCCCTTGTGGAGCGTGTGAGCGATGTCCGACTAACTCACCCCTTGTGGGCGTATGTTGTAGCGTTGTCCGACTAACTCACCCCTTGTGGACGTATGTTGTAGCATTGTCCGACTAACTCACCCCTTGTGGACGTATGTTGTAGCGTTGTCAGACTAACTCACCCCTTGTGGACGTGCGTTGTCCGACTAACTCACCCCTTGTGGACGTATGTTGTAGCGTTGTCCGACTAACTCACCCCTTGTGGACGTATGTTGTAGCGTTGTGCGACTAACTCACCCCTTGTGGACGTATGTTGTAGCGTTGTCCGACTAACTCACCCCTTGTGGACGTATGTTGTAGCATTGTCCGACTAACTCACCCCTTGTGGACGTGCGTTGTCCGACTAACTCACCCCTTGTGGACGTATGTTGTAGCGTTGTCAGACTAACTCACCCCTTGTGGACGTGTGTTGTAGCGTTGTCCGACTAACTCACCCCTTGTGGACGTGCGTTGTCCGACTAACTCACCCCTTGTGGACGTGCGTTGTCCGACTAACTCACCCCTTGTGGACGTATGTTGTAGCGTTGTCCGACTAACTCACCCCTTGTGGACGTATGTTGTAGCGTTGTCCGACTAACTCACCCCTTGTGGACGTATGTTGTCCGACTAACTCACCCCTTGTGGACGTATGTTGTAGCGTTGTCCGACTAACTCACCCCTTGTGGACGTGCGTTGTCCGACTAACTCACCCCTTGTGGACGTATGTTGTAGCGTTGTCCGACTAACTCACCCCTTGTGGACGTATGTTGTAGCGTTGTCCGACTAACTCACCCCTTGTGGAGGTGTGTTGTCCGACTAACTCACCCCTTGTGGGCGTATGTTGTAGCGTTGTCCGACTAACTCACCCCTTGTGGATGTATGTTGTAGCATTGTCCGACTAACTCACCCCTTGTGGACGTATGTTGTAGCGTTGTCAGACTAACTCACCCCTTGTGGACGTGCGTTGTCCGACTAACTCACCCCTTGTGGACGTATGTTGTAGCGTTGTCTGACTAACTCACCCCTTGTGGACGTATGTTGTAGCGTTGTGTGACTAACTCACCCCTTGTGGACGTATGTTGTAGCGTTGTCCGACTAACTCACCCCTTGTGGACGTATGTTGTAGCATTGTCCGACTAACTCACCCCTTGTGGACGTGCGTTGTCCGACTAACTCACCCCTTGTGGACGTATGTTGTAGCGTTGTCAGACTAACTCACCCCTTGTGGACGTGGCGTTGTCCGACTAACTCACCCCTTGTGGACGTGCGTTGTCCGACTAACTCACCCCTTGTGGACGTATGTTGTAGCGTTGTCCGACTAACTCACCCCTTGTGGACGTGCGTTGTCCGACTAACTCACCCCTTGTGGACGTATGTTGTAGCGTTGTCAGACTAACTCACCCCTTGTGGGCGTGCGTTGTCCGACTAACTCACCCCTTGTGGACGTGGCGTTGTCCGACTAACTCACCCCTTGTGGACGTGCGTTGTCCGACTAACTCACCCCTTGTGGACGTGCGTTGTCCGACTAACTCACCCCTTGTGGACGTGCGTTGTCCGACTAACTCACCCCTTGTGGACGTATGTTGTAGCGTTGTCCGACTAACTCACCCCTTGTGGACGTGTGTTGTCCGACTAACTCACCCTCTTGTGGACGTATGTTGTAGCGTTGTCCGACTAACTCACCCCTTGTGGACGTGCGTTGTCCGACTAACTCACCCCTTGTGGACGTACGTTGTAGCGTTGTCAGACTAACTCACCCCTTGTGGACGTATGTTGTAGCGTTGTCCGACTAACTCACCCCTTGTGGAACGTGTGTTGTCCGACTAACTCACCTCTTGTGGACGTATGTTGTAGCGTTGTCCGACTAACTCACCCCTTGTGGATGTGTGTTGTAGCGTTGTCAGACTAACTCACCCCTTGTGGACGTATGTTGTAGCGTTGTCAGACTAACTCACCCCATGTGGACGTGTGTTGTAGCGTTGTCCGACTAACTCACCCCCTGTGGACGTATGTTGTAGCATTGTCCGACTAACTCACCCCTTGTGGACGTGCGTTGTCCGACTAACTCACCCCTTGTGGACGTATGTTGTAGCGTTGTCAGACTAACTCACCCCTTGTGGACGTGCGTTGTCCGACTAACTCACCCCTTGTGGACGTGCGTTGTCCGACTAACTCACCCCTTGTGGACGTGCGTTGTCCGACTAACTCACCCCTTGTGGACGTATGTTGTAGCGTTGTCCGACTAACTCACCCCTTGTGGACGTATGTTGTAGCGTTGTCCGACTAAGTCACCCCTTGTGGACGTATGTTGTCCGACTAACTCACCCCTTGTGGACGTATGTTGTAGCGTTGTCCGACTAACTCACCCCTTGTGGACGTGCGTTGTCCGACTAACTCACCCCTTGTGGACGTATATTGTAGCGTTGTCCGACTAACTCACCCCTTGTGGACGTATGTTGTAGCGTTGTCCGACTAACTCACCCCTTGTGGAGGTGTGTTGTCCGACTAACTCACCCCTTGTGGGCGTATGTTGTAGCGTTGTCCGACTAACTCACCCCTTGTGGATGTATGTTGTAGCATTGTCCGACTAACTCACCCCTTGTGGACGTATGTTGTAGCGTTGTCAGACTAACTCACCCCTTGTGGACGTGCGTTGTCCGACTAACTCACCCCTTGTGGACGTATGTTGTAGCGTTGTCCGACTAACTCACCCCTTGTGGACGTATGTTGTAGCGTTGTCCGACTAACTCACCCCTTGTGGACGTATGTTGTAGCGTTGTCCGACTAACTCACCCCTTGTGGACGTGCGTTGTCCGACTAACTCACCCCTTGTGGACGTATGTTGTAGCGTTGTCAGACTAACTCACCCCTTGTGGACGTGCGTTGTCCGACTAACTCACCCCTTGTGGACGTGCGTTGTCCGACTAACTCACCCCTTGTGGACGTATGTTGTAGCGTTGTCCGACTAACTCACCCCTTGTGGACGTGCGTTGTCCGACTAACTCACCCCTTGTGGACGTATGTTGTAGCGTTGTCAGACTAACTCACCCCTTGTGGACGTGCGTTGTCCGACTAACTCACCCCTTGTGGACGTGCGTTGTCCGACTAACTCACCCCTTGTGGACGTGCGTTGTCCGACTAACTCACCCCTTGTGGACGTGCATTGTCCGACTAACTCACCCCTTGTGGACGTATGTTGTAGCGTTGTCCGACTAACTCACCCCTTGTGGACGTGTGTTGTCCGACTAACTCACCTCTTGTGGACGTATGTTGTAGCGTTGTCCGACTAACTCACCACTTGTGGACGTGCGTTGTCCGACTAACTCACCCCTTGTGGACGTACGTTGTAGCGTTGTCAGACTAACTCACCCCTTGTGGACGTATGTTGTAGCGTTGTCTGACTAACTCACCCCTTGTGAACGTGTGTTGTCCGACTAACTCACCTCTTGTGGACGTATGTTGTAGCGTTGTCCGACTAACTCACCCCTTGTGGACGTGTGTTGTAGCGTTGTCAGACTAACTCACCCCTTGTGGACGTATGTTGTAGCGTTGTCAGACTAACTCACCCCATGTGGACGTGTGTTGTAGCGTTGTCCGACTAACTCACCCCCTGTGGACGTATGTTGTAGCGTTGTCAGACTAACTCACCCCTTGTGGACGTGTGTTGTAGCGTTGTCCGACTAACTCACCCCTTGTGGACGTGCGTTGTCCGACTAACTCACCCCCTGTGGACGTATGTTGTAGCGTTGTCCGACTAACTCACCCCTTGTGGACGTGTGTTGTCCGACTAACTCACCCCTTGTGGACGTATGTTGTAGCGTTGTCCGACTAACTCACCCCTTGTGGACGTATGTTGTAGCGTTGTCCGACTAACTCACCCCTTGTGGACGTATGTTGTCCGACTAACTCACCCCTTGTGGACGTATGTTTTAGCGTTGTCAGACTAACTCACCCCTTGTGGACGTGTGTTGTAGCGTTGTCAGACTAACTCACCCCTTGTGGACGTGCTTTGTCTGACTAACTCACCCCTTGTGGACGTATGTTGTAGCGTTGTCCGACTAACTCACCCCTTGTGGACGTATGTTGTCCGACAAACTCAACCCTTGTGGACGTATGTTGTAGCGTTGTCCGACTAACTCACCCCTTCTGGACGTATATTGTAGCGTTGTCCGACTAACTCACCCCTTGTGGACTTATGTTGTAGCGTTGTCCGACTAACTCACCCCTTGTGGAGGTGTGTTGTCCGACTAACTCACCCCTTGTGGGCGTATGTTGTAGCGTTGTCCGTCTAACTCACCCCTTGTGGACGTATGTTGTAGCATTGTCCGACTAACTCACCCCTTGTGGACGTATGTTGTAGCGTTGTCTGACTAACTCACCCCTTGTGGACGTATGTTGTAGCGTTGTGTGACTAACTCACCCCCTTGTGGACGTATGTTGTAGCGTTGTCCGACTAACTCACCCCTTGTGGACGTATGTTGTAGCATTGTCCGACTAACTCAACCCTTGTGGACGTATGTTGTAGCATTGTCCGACTAACTCACCCCTTGTGGACGTGCGTTGTCCGACTAACTCACCCCTTGTGGACGTATTTTGTAGCGTTGTCCGACTAACTCACCCCTTGTGGACGTATGTTGTAGCGTTGTCAGACTAACTCACCCCTTGTGGACGTGCGTTGTCCGACTAACTCACCCCTTGTGGACGTGCGTTGTCCGACTAACTCACCCCTTGTGGACGTGCGTTGTCCGACTAACTCACCCCTTGTGGACGTATGTTGTAGCATTGTCCGACTAACTCACCCCTTGTGGACGTGCGTTGTCCGACTAACTCACCCCTTGTGGACGTATATTGTAGCGTTGTCCGACTAACTCACCCCTTGTGGACGTATGTTGTAGCGTTGTCCGACTAACTCACCCCTTGTGGACGTATGTTGTAGCGTTGTCTGACTAACTCACCCCTTGTGGACGTGTGTTGTCCGACTAACTCACCTCTTGTGGACGTATGTTGTAGCGTTGTCCGACTAACTCACCCCTTGTGGACATGCGTTGTCCGACTAACTCACCCCTTGTGGACGTGTGTTGTAGCATTGTCAGACTAACTCACCCCTTGTGGACGTATGTTGTAGCGTTGTCTGACTAACTCACCCCTTGTGGACGTGTGTTGTCCGACTAACTCACCTCTTGTGGACGTATGTTGTAGCGTTGTCCGACTAACTCACCCCTTGTGGACGTGCGTTGTCCGACTAACTCACCCCTTGTGGACGTGTGTTGTAGCGTTGTCAGACTAAGTCACCCCTTGTGGACGTATGTTGTAGCATTGTCAGACTAACTCACCCCTTGTGGACGTGTGTTGTAGCGTTGTCCGACTAACTCACCCCTTGTGGACGTGCGTTGTCCGACTAACTCACCCCCTGTGGACGTATGTTGTAGCGTTGTCCGACTAACTCACCCCTTGTGGACGTATGTTGTAGCGTTGTCCGACTAACTCACCCCTTGTGGACGTATGTTGTCCGACTAACTCACCCCTTGTGGACGTATGTTTTAGCGTTGTCAGAGTAACTCACCCCTTGTGGACGTGTGTTGTCTGACTAACTCACCCCTTGTGGACGTGCGTTGTCTGACTAACTCACCCCTTGTGGACGTATGTTGTAGCGTTGTCCGACTAACTCACCCCTTGTGGACGTGCGTTGTCTGACTAACTCACCCTTTGTGGACGTGTGTTGTAGCATTGTCCGACTAACTCACCCCTTGTGGACGTGTGTTGTAGCGTTGTCAGACTAACTCACCCCTTGTGGACGTGTGTTGTAGCGTTGTCAGACTAACTCACCCCTTGTGGACGTGTGTTGTAGCATTGTCCGACTAACTCACCCCTTGTGGACGTGCGTTGTCCGACTAACTCACCCCTTGTGGACGTATGTTGTAGCGTTGTCCGACTAACTCACCCCTTGTGGAGGTGTGTTGTCCGACTAACTCACCCCTTGTGGGCGTATGTTGTAGCGTTGTCCGACTAACTCACCCCTTGTGGACGTATGTTGTAGCATTGTCCGACTAACTCACCCCTTGTGGAGGTGTGTTGTCCGACTAACTCACCCCTTGTGGGCGTATGTTGTAGCGTTGTCCGACTAACTCACCCCTTGTGGACGTATGTTGTAGCATTGTCCGACTAACTCACCCCTTGTGGACGTATGTTGTAGCGTTGTCCGACTAACTCACCCCTTGTGGACGTGCGTTGTCCGACTAACTCACCCCTTGTGGACGTATGTTGTAGCGTTGTCTGACTAACTCACCCCTTGTGGACGTATGTTGTAGCGTTGTGTGACTAACTCACCCCTTGTGGACGTATGTTGTAGCGTTGTCCGACTAACTCACACCTTGTGGACGTATGTTGTAGCATTGTCCGACTAACTCACCCCTTGTGGACGTGCGTTGTCCGACTAACTCACCCCTTGTGGACGTGCGTTGTCCGACTAACTCACCCCTTGTGCACGTATGTTGTAGCGTTGTCCGACTAACTCACCCCTTGTGGACGTGCGTTGTCCGACTAACTCACCCCTTGTGGACGTATATTGTAGCGCTGTCCGACTAACTCACCCCTTGTGGACGTATGTTGTAGCGTTGTCCGACTAACTCACCCCTTGTGGACGTATGTTGTAGCGTTGTCTGACTAACTCACCCCTTGTGGACGTGTGTTGTCCGACTAACTCACCTCTTGTGGACGTATGTTGTAGCGTTGTCCGACTAACTCACCCCTTGTGGACGTGCGTTGTCCGACTAACTCACCCCTTGTGGACGTGTGTTGTAGCGTTGTCCGACTAACTCACCCCTTGTGGACGTATGTTGTAGCGTTGTCAGACTAACTCACCCCTTGTGGACGTATGTTGTAGCGTTGTCCGACTAACTGGCCCCTTGTGGACGTGCGTTGTAGCGTTGTCCGAATAACTCGTCCCTTGTGGACGTGCGTTGTCCGACGAACTCGCCCCTTGTGGACGTGCGTTGTCCGACTAACTCACCCCTTGTGGATATATGTTGTAGCGTTGTCAGACTAACTCACCCCTTGTGGACGTATGTTGTAGCGTTGTCTGACTAACTCACCCCTTGTGGACGTGTGCTGTCCGACTAACTCACCCCTTGTGGACGTATGTTGTAGCGTTGTCCGACTAACTCACCCCTTGTGGACGTTCGTTGTCTGACTAACTCACCCCTTGTGGACGTATGTTGTAGCGTTGTCCGACTAACTCACCCCTTGTGGACGTGCGTTGTCTGACTAACTCACCCTTTGTGGACGTGTGTTGTAGCGTTGTCCGACTAACTCACCCCTTGTGGACCTGCGTTGTCCGACTAACTCACCCCTTGTGGACGTATGTTGTAGCGTTGTCCGACTAACTCACCCCTTGTGGACGTATGTTGTCCGACTAACTCACCCGTTGTGGACGTATGTTTTAGCGTTGTCCGACTAACTCACCCCTTGTGGACGTATGTTGTAGCGTTGTCAGACTAACTCACCCCTTGTGGACGTGTGTTGTAGCGTTGTCCGACTAACTCACCCCTTGTGGACGTGCGTTGTCTGACTAACTCACCCCTTGTGGACGTATGTTGTAGCGTTGTCCGACTAACTCACCCCTTGTGGACGTGCGTTGTCTGACTAACTCACCCTTTGTGGACGTGTGTTGTAGCGTTGTCCGACTAACTCACCCCTTGTGGACCTGCGTTGTCCGACTAACTCACCCCTTGTGGACGTATGTTGTAGCGTTGTCCGACTAACTCACCCCTTGTAGACGTATGTTGTAGCGTTGTCCGACTAAGTCACCCCTTGTGGACGTATGTTGTCCGACTAACTCACCCCTTGTGGACGTATGTTGTAGCGTTGTCCGACTAACTCACCCCTTGTGGACGTGCGTTGTCCGACTAACTCACCCCTTCTGGACGTATATTGTAGCGTTGTCCGACTAACTCACCCCTTGTGGACGTATGTTGTAGCGTTGTCCGACTAACTCACCCCTTGTGGAGGTGTGTTGTCCGACTAACTCACCCCTTGTGGGCGTATGTTGTAGCGTTGTCCGACTAACTCACCCCTTGTGGACGTATGTTGTAGCATTGTCCGACTAACTCACCCCTTGTGGACGTATGTTGTAGCGTTGTCAGACTAACTCACCCCTTGTGGACGTGCGTTGTCCGACTAACTCACCCCTTGTGGACGTATGTTGTAGCGTTGTCCGACTAACTGGCCCCTTGTGGACGTGCGTTGTAGCGTTGTCCGAATAACTCGTCCCTTGTGGACGTGCGTTGTCCGACGAACTCGCCCCTTGTGGACGTGCGTTGTCCGACTAACTCACCCCTTGTGGATATATGTTGTAGCGTTGTCAGACTAACTCACCCCTTGTGGACGTATGTTGTAGCGTTGTCTGACTAACTCACCCCTTGTGGACGTGTGCTGTCCGACTAACTCACCCCTTGTGGACGTATGTTGTAGCGTTGTCCGACTAACTCACCCCTTGTGGACGTTCGTTGTCTGACTAACTCACCCCTTGTGGACGTATGTTGTAGCGTTGTCCGACTAACTCACCCCTTGTGGACGTGCGTTGTCTGACTAACTCACCCTTTGTGGACGTGTGTTGTAGCGTTGTCCGACTAACTCACCCCTTGTGGACCTGCGTTGTCCGACTAACTCACCCCTTGTGGACGTATGTTGTAGCGTTGTCCGACTAACTCACCCCTTGTGGACGTATGTTGTCCGACTAACTCACCCGTTGTGGACGTATGTTTTAGCGTTGTCCGACTAACTCACCCCTTGTGGACGTATGTTGTAGCGTTGTCAGACTAACTCACCCCTTGTGGACGTGTGTTGTAGCGTTGTCCGACTAACTCACCCCTTGTGGACGTGCGTTGTCTGACTAACTCACCCCTTGTGGACGTATGTTGTAGCGTTGTCCGACTAACTCACCCCTTGTGGACGTGCGTTGTCTGACTAACTCACCCTTTGTGGACGTGTGTTGTAGCGTTGTCCGACTAACTCACCCCTTGTGGACGTGTGTTGTAGCGTTGTCTGACTAACTCACCCTTTGTGGACGTGTGTGGTAGCGTTGTCCGACTAACTCACCCCTTGTGGACGTGTGTTGTAGCGTTGTCAGACTAACTCACCCCTTGTGGACGTGTGTTGTAGCGTTGTCCGACTAACTCACCCCTTGTGGACGTGCGTTGTCCGACTAACTCACCCCTGTGGACGTATGCTGTAGCGTTGTCCAACTAACTCACCCCTTGTGGACGTATGTTGTAGCGTTGTCCGACTAACTCACCCCTTGTGGACGTATGTTGTCCGACTAACTCACCCGTTGTGGACGTATGTTTTAGCGTTGTCCGACTAACTCACCCCTTGTGGACGTATGTTGTAGCGTTGTCAGACTAACTCACCCCTTGTGGACGTGTGTTGTAGCGTTGTCCGACTAACTCACCCCTTGTGGACGTGCGTTGTCTGACTAACTCACCCCTTGTGGACGTATGTTGTAGCGTTGTCCGACTAACTCACCCCTTGTGGACGTGCGTTGTCTGACTAACTCACCCTTTGTGGACGTGTGTGGTAGCGTTGTCCGACTAACTCACCCCTTGTGGACGTGTGTTGTAGCGTTGTCAGACTAACTCACCCCTTGTGAACGTATGTTGTAGCGTTGTCAGACTAACTCACCCCTTGTGGACGTGTGTTGTAGCGTTGTCCGACTAACTCACCCCTTGTGGACGTGCGTTGTCCGACTAACTCACCCCTGTGGACGTATGCTGTAGCGTTGTCCAACTAACTCACCCCTTGTGGACGTATGTTGTAGCGTTGTCCGACTAACTCACCCCTTGTGGACGTATGTTGTAGCGTTGTCCGACTAACACACCCCTTGTGGACGTATGTTGTCCGACTAACTCACCCCTTGTGGACGTATGTTTTAGCGTTGTCAGACTAACTCACCCCTTGTGGACGTGTGTTGTAGCGTTGTCCGACTAACTCACCCCTTGTGGACGTGCGTTGTCTGACTAACTCACCCCTTGTGGACGTATGTTGTAGCATTGTCCGACTAACTCACCCCTTGTGGACGTGCGTTGTCTGACTAACTCACCCTTTGTGGACGTGTGTGGTAGCGTTGTCCGACTAACTCACCCCTTGTGGACGTGTGTTGTAGCGTTGTCAGACTAACTCACCCCTTGTGGACGTGTGTTGTAGCGTTGTCCGACTAACTCACCCCTTGTGGACGTGCGTTGTCCGACTAACTCACCCCTGTGGACGTATGCTGTAGCGTTGTCCAACTAACTCACCCCTTGTGGACGTATGTTGTAGCGTTGTCCGACTAACTCACCCCTTGTGGACGTATGTTGTAGCGTTGTCCGACTAACTCACCCCTTGTGGACGTATGTTGTCCGACTAACTCACCCGTTGTGGACGTATGTTTTAGCGTTGTCCGACTAACTCACCCCTTGTGGACGTATGTTGTAGCGTTGTCAGACTAACTCACCCCTTGTGGACGTGTGTTGTAGCGTTGTCCGACTAACTCACCCCTTGTGGACGTGCGTTGTCTGACTAACTCACCCCTTGTGGACGTATGTTGTAGCGTTGTCCGACTAACTCACCCCTTGTGGATGTGCGTTGTCTGACTAACTCACCCTTTGTGGACGTGTGTGGTAGCGTTGTCCGACTAACTCACCCCTTGTGGACGTGTGTTGTAGCGTTGTCAGACTAACTCACCCCTTGTGAACGTATGTTGTAGCGTTGTCAGACTAACTCACCCCTTGTGGACGTGTGTTGTAGCGTTGTCCGACTAACTCACCCCTTGTGGACGTGCGTTGTCCGACTAACTCACCCCTGTGGACGTATGCTGTAGCGTTGTCCAACTAACTCACCCCTTGTGGACGTATGTTGTAGCGTTGTACGACTAACTCACCCCTTGTGGACGTATGTTGTAGAGTTGTCCGACTAACTCACCCCTTGTGGACGTATGTTGTCCGACTAACTCACCCGTTGTGGACGTATGTTTTAGCGTTGTCCGACTAACTCACCCCTTGTGGACGTATGTTGTAGCGTTGTCAGACTAACTCACCCCTTGTGGACGTGTGTTGTAGCGTTGTCCGACTAACTCACCCCTTGTGGACGTGCGTTGTCCGACTAACTCACCCCTGTGGACGTATGCTGTAGCGTTGTCCAACTAACTCACCCCTTGTGGACGTATGTTGTAGCGTTGTCCGACTAACTCACCCCTTGTGGACGTATGTTGTAGCGTTGTCCGACTAACTCACCCCTTGTGGACGTATGTTGTCCGACTAACTCACCCGTTGTGGACGTATGTTTTAGCGTTGTCCGACTAACTCACCCCTTGTGGACATTCGTTGTCCGACTAACTCACCCCTTGTGGACGTATGTTGTAGCGTTGTCCGACTAACTCACCCCTTGTGGACGTGCGTTGTCCGAATAACTCACCCCTTGTGGACGTATGTTGTAGCGTTGTCCGACTAACTCACCCCTTGTGGACGTATGTTGTAGCGTTGTCCGACTAACTCACCCCTTGTGGACGTGTGTTGTCCGACTAACTCACCCCTTGTGGGCGTATGTTGTAGCGTTGTCCGACTAACTCACCCCTTCTGGACGTGCGTTGTCCGACTAACTCACCCCTTGTGGACGTATATTGTAGCGTTGTCCGACTAACTCACCCCTTGTGGACGTATGTTGTAGCGTTGTCCGACTAACTCACCCCTTGTGGACGTGCGTTGTCCGACTAACTCACCCCTTGTGGACGTGCGTTGTCCGACTAACTCGCCCCTTGTGGACGTATATTGTAGCGTTGTCCGACTAACTCGCCCCTTGTGGACGTGCGTTGTCCGACTAACTCGCCCCTTGTGGACGTGCGTTGTCCGACTAACTCGCCCCTTGTGGAAGTGCGTTGTCCGACTAACTCGCCCCTTGTGGACGTGCGTTGTCCGACTAACTTCGCCCCCTTGTGGACGTGCGTTGTCCGACTAACTTCGCCCCTTGTGGACGTGCGTTGTCCGACTAACTTCGCCCCTTGTGGACGTGCGTTGTCCGACTAACTCGCCCCTTGTGGACGTGCGTTGTCCGACTAACTTCGCCCCTTGTGGACGTGCGTTGTCCGACTAACTTCGCCCCTTGTGGACGTGCGTTGTCCGACTAACTTCGCCCCTTGTGGACGTGCGTTGTCCGACTAACTCACCCCTTGTGGACGTATATTGTAGCGTTGTCCGACTAACTCGCCCCTTGTGGACGTGCGTTGTCCGACTAACTTCGCCCCTTGTGGACGTGCGTTGTCCGACTAACTTCGCCCCCTTGTGGGCGTGCGTTGTCCGACTAACTTCGCCCCCTTGTGGACGTGCGTTGTCCGACTAACTCGCCCCTTGTGGACGTGCGTTGTCCGACTAACTTCGCCCCTTGTGGACGTGCGTTGTCCGACTAACTCGCCCCCTTGTGGACGTGCGTTGTCCGACTAACTTCGCCCCTTGTGGGCGTGCGTTGTCCGACTAACTTCGCCCCTTGTGGACGTGCGTTGTCCGACTAACTCGCCCCTTGTGGACGTGCGTTGTCCGACTAACTCGCCCCTTGTGGACGTATGTTGTAGCGTTGTCAGACTAACTCACCCCTTGTGGACGTGTGTTGTAGCGTTGTCCGACTAACTCACCCCTTGTGGACGTGCGTTGTCTGACTAACTCACCCCTTGTGGACGTATGTTGTAGCGTTGTCCGACTAACTCACCCCTTGTGGATGTGCGTTGTCTGACTAACTCACCCTTTGTGGACGTGTGTGGTAGCGTTGTCCGACTAACTCACCCCTTGTGGACGTGTGTTGTAGCGTTGTCAGACTAACTCACCCCTTGTGAACGTATGTTGTAGCGTTGTCAGACTAACTCACCCCTTGTGGACGTGTGTTGTAGCGTTGTCCGACTAACTCACCCCTCGTGGACGTGCGTTGTCCGACTAACTCACCCCTGTGGACGTATGCTGTAGCGTTGTCCAACTAACTCACCCCTTGTGGACGTATGTTGTAGCGTTGTACGACTAACTCACCCCTTGTGGACGTATGTTGTAGAGTTGTCCGACTAACTCACCCCTTGTGGACGTATGTTGTCCGACTAACTCACCCGTTGTGGACGTATGTTTTAGCGTTGTCCGACTAACTCACCCCTTGTGGACGTATGTTGTAGCGTTGTCAGACTAACTCACCCCTTGTGGACGTGTGTTGTAGCGTTGTCCGACTAACTCACCCCTTGTGGACGTGCGTTGTCCGACTAACTCACCCCTGTGGACGTATGCTGTAGCGTTGTCCAACTAACTCACCCCTTGTGGACGTATGTTGTAGCGTTGTCCGACTAACTCACCCCTTGTGGACGTATGTTGTAGCGTTGTCCGACTAACTCACCCCTTGTGGACGTATGTTGTCCGACTAACTCACCCGTTGTGGACGTATGTTTTAGCGTTGTCCGACTAACTCACCCCTTGTGGACGTTCGTTGTCCGACTAACTCACCCCTTGTGGACGTATGTTGTAGCGTTGTCCGACTAACTCACCCCTTGTGGACGTGCGTTGTCCGAATAACTCACCCCTTGTGGACGTATGTTGTAGCGTTGTCCGACTAACTCACCCCTTGTGGACGTATGTTGTAGCGTTGTCCGACTAACTCACCCCTTGTGGACGTGTGTTGTCCGACTAACTCACCCCTTGTGGGCGTATGTTGTAGCGTTGTCCGACTAACTCACCCCTTCTGGACGTGCGTTGTCCGACTAACTCACCCCTTGTGGACGTATATTGTAGCGTTGTCCGACTAACTTCGCCCCTTGTGGACGTGCGTTGTCCGACTAACTTCGCCCCTTGTGGACGTGCGTTGTCCGACTAACTTCGCCCCTTGTGGACGTGCGTTGTCCGACTAACTTCGCCCCTTGTGGACGTGCGTTGTCCGACTAACTTCGCCCCTTGTGGACGTGCGTTGTCCGACTAACTTCGCCCCTTGTGGACGTGCGTTGTCCGACTAACTTCGCCCCTTGTGGACGTGCGTTGTCCGACTAACTCGCCCCTTGTGGACGTGCGTTGTCCGACTAACTTCGCCCCTTGTGGACGTGCGTTGTCCGACTAACTTCGCCCCTTGTGGACGTGCGTTGTCCGACTAACTCGCCCCCTTGTGGACGTGCGTTGTCCGACTAACTTCGCCCCTTGTGGACGTGCGTTGTCCGACTAACTTCGCCCCTTGTGGACGTGCGTTGTCCGACTAACTTCGCCCCTTGTGGACGTGCGTTGTCCGACTAACTTCGCCCCTTGTGGACGTGCGTTGTCCGACTAACTTCGCCCCTTGTGGACGTGCGTTGTCCGACTAACTCGCCCCTTGTGGACGTGCGTTGTCCGACTAACTCGCCCCTTGTGGACGTGCGTTGTCCGACTAACTTCGCCCCTTGTGGGCGTGCGTTGTCCGACTAACTTCGCCCCTTGTGGACGTGCGTTGTCCGACTAACTTCGCCCCTTGTGGACGTGCGTTGTCCGACTAACTTCGCCCCTTGTGGACGTGCGTTGTCCGACTAACTTTCGCCCCCTTGTGGGCGTGCGTTGTCCGACTAACTTCGCCCCTTGTGGACGTGCGTTGTCCGACTAACTTCGCCCCTTGTGGACGTGCGTTGTCCGACTAACTTCGCCCCTTGTGGACGTGCGTTGTCCGACTAACTCGCCCCTTGTGGACGTGCGTTGTCCGACTAACTCAACCCTTGTGGACGTACGTTGTAGCGTTGTCCGACTAACTCACCCCTTGTGGACGTATGTTGTAGCGTTGTTCGACTAACTCACCCCTTGTGGACGTGTGTTGTCCGACTAACTCACCCCTTGTGGGCGTATGTGGTAGCGTTGTCCGACAAACTCACCCCTTGTGGACGTGCGTTGTCCGACTAACTCACCCCTTGTGGACGTATGTTGTAGCGTTGTCCCGACTAACTCACCCCTTGTGGACGTGCGTTGTCCGACTAACTCACCCCTTGTGGACGTATATTGTAGCGTTGTCCGACTAACTCACCCCTTGTGGACGTATGTTGTAGCGTTGTCCAACTAACTCACCCCTTGTGGACGTATGTTGTAGCGTTGTCCGACTAACTCACCCCTTGTGGACGTATGTTGTAGCGTTGTCCGACTAACTCACCCCTTGTGGACGTATGTTGTCCGACTAACTCACCCCTTGTGGACGTATGTTTTAGCGTTGTCAGACTAACTCACCCCTTGTGGACGTGTGTTGTAGCGTTGTCCGACTAACTCACCCCTTGTGGACGTGCGTTGTCTGACTAACTCACCCCTTGTGGACGTATGTTGTAGCGTTGTCCGACTAACTCACCCCTTGTGGACGCATGTTGTCCGACAAACTCAACCCTTGTGGACGTATGTTGTAGCGTTGTCCGACTAACTCACCCCTTGTGGAGGTGTGTTGTCCGACTAACTCACCCCTTGTGGGCGTATGTTGTAGCATTGTCCGACTAACTCACCCCTTGTGGACGTATGTTGTAGCGTTGTCCGACTAACTCACCCCTTGTGGACGTATGTTGTAGCATTGTCCGACTAACTCAACCCTTGTGGACGTATGTTGTAGCATTGTCCGACTAACTCACCCCTTGTGGACGTGCGTTGTCCGACTAACTCACCCCTTGTGGACGTATTTTGTAGCGTTGTCCGACTAACTCACCCCTTGTGGACGTATGTTGTAGCGTTGTCTGACTAACTCACCCCTTGTGGACGTGTGTTGTCCGACTAACTCAACTCTTGTGGACGTATGTTGTAGCGTTGTCCGACTAACTCACCCCTTGTGGACGTGCGTTGTCCGACTAACTCACCCCTTGTGGACGTGTGTTGTAGCATTGTCAGACTAACTCACCCCTTGTGGACGTATGTGGTAGCGTTGTCTGACTAACTCACCCCTTGTGGACGTGTGTTGTCCGACTAACTCACCTCTTGTGGACGTGTGTTGTAGCGTTGTCAGACTAACTCACCCCTTGTGGACGTATGTTGTAGCGTTGTCAGACTAACTCACCCCTTGTGGATGTGTGTTGTAGCGTTGTCCGACTAAACCACCCCTTGTGGACGTGCGTTGTCCGACTAACTCACCCCCTGTGGACGTATGTTGTAGCGTTGTCCGACTAACTCACCCCTTGTGGACGTGTTTTGTCCGACTAACTCACCCCTTGTGGACGTATGTTGTAGCGTTGTCCAACTAACTCACCCCTTGTGGACGTATGTTGTAGCGTTGTCCGACTAACTCACCCCTTGTGGACGTATGTTGTAGCGTTGTCCGACTAACTCACCCCTTGTGGACGTATGTTGTCCGACTAACTCACCCCTTGTGGACGTATGTTGTAGCATTGTCCGACTAACTCACCCCTTGTGGACGTGCGTTGTCTGACTAACTCACCCCTTGTGGACGTATGTTGTAGCATTGTCCGACTAACTCACCCCTTGTGGACATGCGTTGTCTGACTAACTCACCCTTTGTGGACGTGTGTGGTAGCGTTGTCCGACTAACTCACCCCTTGTGGACGTGTGTTGTAGAGTTGTCAGACTAACTCACCCCTTGTGGACGTGTGTTGTAGCGTTGTCCGACTAACTCACCCCTTGTGGACGTGCGTTGTCCGACTAACTCACCCCTGTGGACGTATGCTGTAGCATTGTCCAACTAACTCACCCCTTGTGGACGTATGTTGTAGCGTTGTCCGACTAACTCACCCCTTGTGGACGTATGTTGTAGCGTTGTCCGACTAACTCACCCCTTGTGGACGTATGTTGTCCGACTAACTCACCCGTTGTGGACGTATGTTTTAGCGTTGTCCGACTAACTCACCCCTTGTGGACGTATGTTGTAGCGTTGTCAGACTAACTCACCCCTTGTGGACGTGTGTTGTAGCGTTGTCCGACTAACTCACCCCTTGTGGACGTGCGTTGTCTGACTAACTCACCCCTTGTGGACGTATGTTGTAGCGTTGTCCGACTAACTCACACCTTGTGGACGTGCGTTGTCTGACTAACTCACCCTTTGTGGACGTGTGTGGTAGCGTTGTCCGACTAACTCACCCCTTGTGGACGTGTGTTGTAGCGTTGTCAGACTAACTCACCCCTTGTGAACGTATGTTGTAGCGTTGTCAGACTAACTCACCCCTTGTGGACGTGTGTTGTAGCGTTGTCCGACTAACTCACCCCTTGTGGACGTGCGTTGTCCGACTAACTCACCCCTGTGGACGTATGCTGTAGCGTTGTCCAACTAACTCACCCCTTGTGGACGTATGTTGTAGCGTTGTCCGACTAACTCACCCCTTGTGGACGTATGTTGTAGCGTTGTCCGACTAACTCACCCCTTGTGGACGTATGTTGTCCGACTAACTCACCCGTTGTGGACGTATGTTTTAGCGTTGTCCGACTAACTCACCCCTTGTGGACGTTCGTTGTCCGACTAACTCACCCCTTGTGGACGTATGTTGTAGCGTTGTCCGACTAACTCACCCCTTGTGGACGTGCGTTGTCCGAATAACTCACCCCTTGTGGACGTATATTGTAGCGTTGTCCGACTAACTCGCCCCTTGTGGACGTATGTTGTAGCGTTGTCCGACTAACTCGCCCCTTGTGGACGTGCGTTGTCCGACTAACTTCGCCCCTTGTGGACGTGCGTTGTTCGACTAACTCGCCCCTTGTGGACGTGGCGTTGTCCGACTAACTCGCCCCTTGTGGACGTGCGTTGTCCGACTAACTCGCCCCTTGTGGACGTGCGTTGTCCGACTAACTTCGCCCCTTGTGGACGTGCGTTGTCCGACTAACTTCGCCCCTTGTGGACGTGCGTTGTCCGACTAACTCGCCCCTTGTGGACGTGCGTTGTCCGACTAACTCGCCCCTTGTGGACGTGCGTTGTCCGACTAACTCGCCCCTTGTGGACGTGCGTTGTCCGACTAACTCGCCCCTTGTGGACGTGCGTTGTCCGACTAACTCGCCCCTTGTGGACGTGCGTTGTTCGACTAACTCACCCCTTGTGGACGTGTGTTGTCCGACTAACTCACCCCTTGTGGGCGTATGTGGTAGCGTTGTCCGACAAACTCACCCCTTGTGGACGTGCGTTGTCCGACTAACTCACCCCTTGTGGACGTATGTTGTAGCGTTGTCCGACTAACTCACCCCTTGTGGACGTGCGTTGTCCGACTAACTCAACCCTTGTGGACGTATATTGTAGCGTTGTCCGACTAACTCACCCCTTGTGGACGTATGTTGTAGCGTTGTCCGACTAACTCACCCCTTGTGGACGTGCGTTGTAGCGTTGTCCGACTAACTCTTCCCTTGTGGACGTGCGTTGTCCGACTAACTCGCCCCTTGTGGACGTGCGTTGTCCGACTAACTCGCCCCTTGTGGACGTGCGTTGTCCGACTAACTCGCCCCTTGTGGACGTGCGTTGTCCGACTAACTCACCCCTTGTGGACGTGCGTTGTCCGACTAACTTCGCCCCCTTGTGGACGTGCGTTGTCCGACTAACTTCGCCCCTTTTGGACGTGCGTTGTCCGACTAACTTCGCCCCCTTTTGGACGTGCGTTGTCCGACTAACTCGCCCCTTGTGGACGTGCGTTGTCCGACTAACTCGCCCCTTGTGGACGTGCGTTGTCCGACTAACTCGCCCCTTGTGGACAAATGTTGTAGCGTTGTCCGACTAACTCACCATTTGTGGGCGTATGTTGTAGCGTTGTCCGACTAACTCACCCCTTGTGGACGTATGTTGTAGCATTGTCCGACTAACTCACCCCTTGTGGACGTGCGTTGTCCGACTAACTCACCCCCTGTGGACGTATGTTGTAGCGTTGTCCGACTAACTCACCCCTTGTGGACGTGTGTTGTCCGACTAACTCACCCCTTGTGGGCGTATGTTGTAGCGTTGTCCGACAAACTCACCCCTTGTGGACGTGCGTTGTCCGACTAACTCACCCCTTGTGGACGTGCGTTGTCCGACTAACTCACCCCTTGTGGACGTGCGTTGTCCGACTAACTCACCCCTTGTGGACGTATATTGTAGCGTTGTCCGACTAACTCACCCCTTGTGGACGTATGTTGTAGCGTTGTCCGACTAACTCACCCCTTGTGGACGTATGTTGTAGCGTTGTCCGACTAACTCACCCCTTGTGGACGTGCGTTGTCCGACTAACTCACCCCTTGTGGACGTGCGTTGTCCGACTAACTCACCCCTTGTGGACGTGCGTTGTCCGACTAACTCACCCCTTGTGGAGGTGCGTTGTCCGACTAACTCACCCCTTGTGGACGTGTGTTGTAGCGTTGTCCGACTAACTCACCCCTTGTGGACGTATGTTGTAGCGTTGTCAGACTAACTCACCCCTTGTGGACCTGTGTTGTAGCGTTGTCCGACTAACTCACCCCTTGTGGACGTGCGTTGTCCGACTAACTCGCCCCTTGTGGACGTGCGTTGTCCGACTAACTCGCCCCTTGTGGACGTGCGTTGTCCGACTAACTCGCCCCTTGTGGACGTATGTTGTAGCGTTGTCCGACTAACTCACCATTTGTGGGCGTATGTTGTAGCGTTGTCCGACTAACACACCCCTCGTGGACGTATGTTGTAGCATTGTCCGACTAACACACCCCTCGTGGACGTATGTTGTAGCATTGTCCGACTAACTCACCCCTTGTGGACGTGCGTTGTCCGAATAACTCACCCCTTGTGGACGTATATTGTAGCGTTGTCCGACTAACTCACCCCTTGTGGACGTATGTTGTAGCGTTGTCCGACTAACTCACCCCTTGTGGACGTATGTTGTAGCGTTGTCCGACTAACTCACCCCTTCTGGACGTGCGTTGTCCGACTAACTCACCCCTTGTGGACGTATATTGTAGCGTTGTCCGACTAACTCACCCCTTGTGGACGTATGTTGTAGCGTTGTCCGACTAACTCACCCCTTGTGGACGTGCGTTGTCCGACTAACTCACCCCTTGTGGACGTATGTTGTAGCGTTGTCCGACTAACTCGCCCCTTGTGGACGTGCATTGTCCGACTAACTCGCCCCTTGTGGACGTGCGTTGTCCGACTAACTCGCCCCTTGTGGACGTGCGTTGTCCGACTAACTCGCCCCTTGTGGACGTGCGTTGTCCGACAAACTCGCCCCTTGTGGACGTGCGTTGTCCGACAAACTCGCCCCTTGTGGACGTGCGTTGTCCGACTAACTTCGCCCCTTGTGGACGTGCGTTGTCCGACTAACTCGCCCCTTGTGGACGTGCGTTGTCCGACTAACTTCGCCCCTTGTGGAGCGTGCGTTGTCCGACTAACTTCGCCCCTTGTGGACGTGCGTTGTCCGACTAACTCGCCCCTTGTGGACGTGCGTTGTCCGACTAACTCGCCCCTTGTGGACGTGCGTTGTCCGACTAACTTCGCCCCTTGTGGACGTGCGTTGTCCGACTAACTTCGCCCCTTGTGGACGTGCGTTGTCCGACTAACTTCGCCCCTTGTGGACGTGCGTTGTCCGACTAACTTCGCCCCTTGTGGACGTGCGTTGTCCGACTAACTCGCCCCTTGTGGACGTGCGTTGTCCGACTAACTCGCCCCTTGTGGACGTGCGTTGTCCGACTAACTCGCCCCTTGTGGACGTGCGTTGTCCGACTAACTCGCCCCTTGTGGACGTGCGTTGTCCGACTAACTTCGCCCCTTGTGGACGTGCGTTGTCCGACTAACTCGCCCCTTGTGGACGTGCGTTGTCCGACTAACTCGCCCCTTGTGGACGTGCGTTGTCCGACTAACTCACCCCTTGTGGACGTATGTTGTAGCATTGTCCGACTAACTCACCATTTGTGGGCGTATGTTGTAGCGTTGTCCGACTAACTCACCCCTTGTGGACGTGCGTTGTCCGACTAACTCAACCCTTGTGGACGTACGTTGTAGCGTTGTCCGACTAACTCACCCCTTGTGGACGTATGTTGTAGCGTTGTTCGACTAACTCACCCCTTGTGGACGTGTGTTGTCCGACTAACTCACCCCTTGTGGGCGTATGTGGTAGCGTTGTCCGACAAACTCACCCCTTGTGGACGTGCGTTGTCCGACTAACTCACCCCTTGTGGACGTGCGTTGTCCGACTAACTCACCCCTTGTGGACGTTGCGTTGTCTGACTAACTCGCCCCTTGTGGACGTGCGTTGTGCGTTGTCCGACTAACTCTTCCCTTGTGGACGTGCGTTGTCCGACTAACTCGCCCCTTGTGGACGTGCGTTGTCCGACTAACTTCGCCCCTTGTGGACGTGCGTTGTCCGACTAACTTCGCCCCTTGTGGACGTGCGTTGTCCGACTAACTCGCCCCTTGTGGACGTGCGTTGTCCGACTAACTCGCCCCTTGTGGACGTGCGTTGTCCGACTAACTCGCCCCTTGTGGACGTGCGTTGTCCGACTAACTCGCCCCTTGTGGACGTGCGTTGTCCGAATAACTCACCCCTTGTGGACGTATGTTGTAGCGTTGTCCGACTAACTCACCCCTTGTGGACGTATGTTGTAGCGTTGTCCGACTAACTCACCCCTTGTGGACGCATGTTGTAGCGTTGTCCGACTAACTCACCCCTTGTGGACGTATGTTGTCCGACTAACTCACCCCTTGTGGACGTATGTTGTAGCATTGTCCGACTAACTCACCCCTTGTGGACGTGCGTTGTCTGACTAACTCACCCCTTGTGGACGTATGTTGTAGCATTGTCCGACTAACTCACCCCTTGTGGACATGCGTTGTCTGACTAACTCACCCTTTGTGGACGTGTGTGGTAGCGTTGTCCGACTAACTCACCCCTTGTGGACGTGTGTTGTAGAGTTGTCAGACTAACTCACCCCTTGTGGACGTGTGTTGTAGCGTTGTCCGACTAACTCACCCCTTGTGGACGTGCGTTGTCCAACTAACTCACCCCTGTGGACGTATGCTGTAGCATTGTCCAACTAACTCACCCCTTGTGGACGTATGTTGTAGCGTTGTCCGACTAACTCACCCCTTGTGGACGTATGTTGTAGCGTTGTCCGACTAACTCACCCCTTGTGGACGTATGTTGTCCGACTAACTCACCCGTTGTGGACGTATGTTTTAGCGTTGTCCGACTAACTCACCCCTTGTGGACGTATGTTGTAGCGTTGTCAGACTAACTCACCCCTTGTGGACGTGTGTTGTAGCGTTGTCCGACTAACTCACCCCTTGTGGACGTGCGTTGTCTGACTAACTCACCCCTTGTGGACGTATGTTGTAGCGTTGTCCGACTAACTCACACCTTGTGGACGTGCGTTGTCTGACTAACTCACCCTTTGTGGACGTGTGTGGTAGCGTTGTCCGACTAACTCACCCCTTGTGGACGTGTGTTGTAGCGTTGTCAGACTAACTCACCCCTTGTGAACGTATGTTGTAGCGTTGTCAGACTAACTCACCCCTTGTGGACGTGTGTTGTAGCGTTGTCCGACTAACTCACCCCTTGTGGACGTGCGTTGTCCGACTAACTCACCCCTGTGGACGTATGCTGTAGCATTGTCCAACTAACTCACCCCTTGTGGACGTATGTTGTAGCGTTGTCCGACTAACTCACCCCTTGTGGACGTATGTTGTAGCGTTGTCCGACTAACTCACCCCTTGTGGACGTATGTTGTCCGACTAACTCACCCGTTGTGGACGTATGTTTTAGCGTTGTCCGACTAACTCACCCCTTGTGGACGTATCTTGTAGCGTTGTCAGACTAACTCACCCCTTGTGGACGTGTGTTGTAGCGTTGTCCGACTAACTCACCCCTTGTGGACGTGCGTTGTCCGACTAACTCACCCCTGTGGACGTATGCTGTAGCGTTGTCCAACTAACTCACCCCTTGTGGACGTATGTTGTAGCGTTGTCCGACTAACTCACCCCTTGTGGACGTATGTTGTCCGACTAACTCACCCGTTGTGGACGTATGTTTTAGCGTTGTCCGACTAACTCACCCCTTGTGGACGTTCGTTGTCCGACTAACTCACCCCTTGTGGACGTATGTTGTAGCGTTGTCCGACTAACTCACCCCTTGTGGACGTGCGTTGTCCGAATAACTCACCCCTTGTGGATGTATGTTGTAGCGTTGTCTGACTAACTCACCCCTTGTGGACGTGCGTTGTCCGATTAACTCACCCCTTGTGGACGTGTGTTGTCCGACTAACTCACCCCTTGTGGGCGTATGTTGTAGCGTTGTCCGACTAACTCACCCCTTGTGGACGTGCGTTGTCCGACTAACTCACCCCTTGTGGACGTATATTGTAGCGTTGTCCGACTAACTCGCCCCTTGTGGACGTATGTTGTAGCGTTGTCCGACTAACTTCGCCCCTTGTGGACGTGCGTTGTCCGACTAACTTCGCCCCCTTGTGGACGTGCGTTGTCCGACTAACTCGCCCCTTGTGGAGCGTGCGTTGTCCGACTAACTTCGCCCCTTGTGGACGTGCGTTGTCCGACTAACTTCGCCCCTTGTGGACGTGCGTTGTCCGACTAACTTCGCCCCTTGTGGACGTGCGTTGTCCGACTAACTTCGCCCCTTGTGGACGTGCGTTGTCCGACTAACTTCGCCCCTTGTGGACGTGCGTTGTCCGACTAACTTCGCCCCTTGTGGACGTGCGTTGTCCGACTAACTCGCCCCCTTGTGGGCGTGCGTTGTCCGACTAACTTCGCCCCTTGTGGACGTGCGTTGTCCGACTAACTTTCGCCCCTTGTGGACGTGCGTTGTCCGACTAACTTCGCCCCTTGTGGACGTGCGTTGTCCGACTAACTCGCCCCTTGTGGACGTGCGTTGTCCGACTAACTCGCCCCTTGTGGACGTGCGTTGTCCGACTAACTCACCATTTGTGGGCGTATGTTGTAGCGTTGTCCGACTAACTCACCCCTTGTGGACGTGCGTTGTCCGACTAACTCAACCCTTGTGGACGTACGTTGTAGCGTTGTCCGACTAACTCACCCCTTGTGGACGTATGTTGTAGCGTTGTTCGACTAACTCACCCCTTGTGGACGTGTGTTGTCCGACTAACTCACCCCTTGTGGGCGTATGTGGTAGCGTTGTCCGACAAACTCACCCCTTGTGGACGTGCGTTGTCCGACTAACTCACCCCTTGTGGACGTGCGTTGTCCGACTAACTCACCCCTTGTGGACGTATGTTGTAGCGTTGTCCGACTAACTCACCCCTTGTGGACGTACGTTGTAGCGTTGTCCGACTAACTCACCCCTTGTGGACGTGCGTTGTAGCGTTGTCCGACTAACTCTTCCCTTGTGGACGTGCGTTGTCCGACTAACTCGCCCCTTGTGGACGTGCGTTGTCCGACTAACTCGCCCCTTGTGGACGTGCGTTGTCCGACTAACTTCGCCCCTTGTGGACGTGCGTTGTCCGACTAACTTCGCCCCTTGTGGACGTGCGTTGTCCGACTAACTCGCCCCTTGTGGACGTGCGTTGTCCGACTAACTTCGCCCCTTGTGGACGTGCGTTGTCCGACTAACTCGCCCCCTTGTGGGCGTGCGTTGTCCGACTAACTTCGCCCCTTGTGGACGTGCGTTGTCCGACTAACTTCGCCCCTTGTGGACGTGCGTTGTCCGACTAACTTCGCCCCTTGTGGACGTGCGTTGTCCGACTAACTTCGCCCCTTGTGGACGTGCGTTGTCCGACTAACTCGCCCCTTGTGGACGTGCGTTGTCCGACTAACTCGCCCCTTGTGGACGTGCGTTGTCCGACTAACTCGCCCCTTGTGGACGTGCGTTGTCCGACTAACTCGCCCCTTGTGGACGAATGTTGTAGCGTTGTCCGACTAACTCACCCCTTGTGGACGTATGTTGTAGCATTGTCCGACTAACTCACCCCTTGTGGACGTGCGTTGTCCGACTAACTCACCCCCTGTGGACGTATGTTGTAGCGTTGTCCGACTAACTCACCCCTTGTGGACGTGTGTTGTCCGACTAACTCACCCCTTGTGGGCGTATGTTGTAGCGTTGTCCGACAAACTCACCCCTTGTGGACGTGCGTTGTCCGACTAACTCACCCCTTGTGGACGTATGTTGTAGCGTTGTCCGACTAACTCACCCCTTGTGGACGTGCGTTGTCCGACTAACTCACCCCTTGTGGACGTATATTGTAGCGTTGTCCGACTAACTCACCCCTTGTGGACGTATGTTGTAGCGTTGTCCGACTAACTCACCCCTTGTGGACGTATGTTGTAGCGTTGTCTGACTAACTCACCCCTTGTGGACGTGTGTTGTCCGACTAACTCACCCCTTGTGGACGTGCGTTGTCCGACTAACTCACCCCTTGTGGAGGTGCGTTGTCCGACTAACTCACCCCTTGTGGACGTGTGTTGTAGCGTTGTCCGACTAACTCACCCCTTGTGGACGTATGTTGTAGCGTTGTCCGACTAACTCACCCCTTCTGGACGTGTGTTGTCCGACTAACTCACCCCTTGTGGGCATATGTTGTAGCGTTGTCCGACAAACTCACCCATTGTGGACGTGCGTTGTCCGACTAACTCACCCCTTGTGGACGTATGTTGTAGCGTTGTCCGACTAACTCACCCCTTCTGGACGTGCGTTGTCCGACTAACTCACCCCTTGTGGACGTATATTGTAGCGTTGTCCGACTAACTCACCCCTTGTGGACGTATGTTGTAGCGTTGTCCGACTAACTCGCCCCTTGTGGAGCGTGCGTTGTCCGACTAACTCGCCCCTTGTGGACGTGCGTTGTCCGACTAACTTCGCCCCTTGTGGACGTGCGTTGTCCGACTAACTTCGCCCCTTGTGGACGTGCGTTGTCCGACTAACTTCGCCCCTTGTGGACGTGCGTTGTCCGACTAACTTCGCCCCTTGTGGACGTGCGTTGTCCGACTAACTTTCGCCCCTTGTGGACGTGCGTTGTCCGACTAACTTCGCCCCTTGTGGACGTGCGTTGTCCGACTAACTTCGCCCCTTGTGGACGTGCGTTGTCCGACTAACTCGCCCCTTGTGGACGTGCGTTGTCCGACTAACTTCGCCCCTTGTGGACGTGCGTTGTCCGACTAACTTCGCCCCCTTGTGGACGTGCGTTGTCCGACTAACTCGCCCCTTGTGGACGTGCGTTGTCCGACTAACTTCGCCCCTTGTGGACGTGCGTTGTCCGACTAACTTCGCCCCTTGTGGACGTGCGTTGTCCGACTAACTTCGCCCCTTGTGGGACGTGCGTTGTCCGACTAACTTCGCCCCTTGTGGACGTGCGTTGTCCGACTAACTCGCCCCTTGTGGACGTATGTTGTAGCGTTGTCCGACTAACTCACCATTTGTGGGCGTATGTTGTAGCGTTGTCCGACTAACTCACCCCCTTGTGGATGTATGTTGTAGCATTGTCCGACTAACTCACCCCCTGTGGACGTATGTTGTAGCATTGTCCGACTAACTCACCCCTTGTGGACGTGCGTTGTCCGACTAACTCACCCCTTGTGGACGTATGTTGTAGCGTTGTCCGACTAACTCACCCCTTGTGGACGTATGTTGTAACGTTGTCCGACTAACTCACCCCTTGTGGACGTGTGTTGTCCGACTAACTCACCCATTGTGTGGGTATATTGTAGCGTTGTCAGACAAACTCACCCCTTGTGGAAGTATGTTGTAGCGTTGTCCGACTAACTCACCCCTTGTGGACGTATATAGTAGCGTTTTCCGACTAACTCACCCCTTGTGGACGTATGTTGTAGCGTTGTCCGACTAACTCACCCCTTGTGGACGTGCGTTGTCCGACTAACTCACCCCTTGTGGACGTGCGTTGTCCGACTAACTCACCCCTTGTGGACGTATATTGTAGCGTTGTCCGACTAACTCACCCCTTGTGGACGTATGTTGTAGCGTTGTCCGACTAACTCACCCCTTGTGGACGTGCGTTGTCCGACTAACTCACCCTTTGTGGACGTGCGTTGTCCGACTAACTCACCCCTTGTGGACGTATATTGTAGCGTTGTCCGACTAACTCGTGCCTTGTGGACGTGCGTTGTAGCGTTGTCCGACTAACTCGCCCCTTGTGGACGTGCGTTGTCCGACTAACTCGCCCCTTGTGGACGTGCGTTGTCCGACTAACTCGCCCCTTGTGGACGTGCGTTGTCCGACTAACTCGCCCCTTGTGGACGTGCGTTGTCCGACTAACTCGCCCCTTGTGGACGTGCGTTGTCCGACTAACTCACCCCTTGTGGACGTATGTTGTAGCATTGTCCGACTAACTCACCCCTTGTGGACGTATTTTGTAGCGTTGTCCGACTAACTCACCCCTTGTGGACGTATGTTGTAGCGTTGTCAGACTAACTCACCCCTTGTGGACGTGTGTTGTAGCGTTGTCCGACTAACTCACCCCTTGTGGACGTGCGTTGTCCGACTAACTCACCCCTTGTGGACATATGTTGTAGCGTTGCCCGACTAACTCACCCCTTGTGGACGTGCGTTGTCCGACTAACTCACCCCTTGTGGACGTGCGTTGTCCGACTAACTCACCCCTTGTGGACGTATGTTGTAGCGTTGTCCGACTAACTCGCCCCTTGTGGACGTATGTTGTAGCGTTGTCCGACTAACTCGCCCCTTGTGGACGTGCGTTGTCCGACTAACTCGCCCCTTGTGGACGTGCGTTGTCCGACTAACTCGCCCCTTGTGGACGTGCGTTGTCCGACTAACTCGCCCCTTGTGGACGTGCGTTGTCCGACTAACTCGCCCCTTGTGGACGTATGTTGTAGCGTTGTCTGACTAACTCACCCCTTGTGGACGTATGTTGTAGCATTGGCCGACTAACTCACCCCTTGTGGACGTGCGTTGTCCGACTAACTCACCCCTTGTAGACGTATGTTGTAGCGTTGTCCGACTAACTCACCCCCTGAAGACGTATGTTGTAGCGTTGTCCGACTAACTCACCCCCTGAAGACGTATGTTGTAGCGTTGTCCGACTAACTCACCCCTTGTGGACGTGCGTTGTCCGACTAACTCGCCCCTTGTGGACGTGCGTTGTCCGACTAACTTCGCCCCCTTGTGGACGTGCGTTGTCCGACTAACTCGCCCCTTGTGGACGTGCGTTGTCCGACTAACTCGCCCCTTGTGGACGTGCGTTGTCCGACTAACTCGCCCCTTGTGGACGTGCGTTGTCCGACTAACTCGCCCCTTGTGGGCGTATGTTGTAGCGTTCTCCGACTAACTCACCCCTTGTGGACGTATGTTGTAGCATTGTCCGACTAACTCACCCCTTGTGGACCTGCGTTGTCCGACTAACTCACCCCTTGTGGACGTATGTTGTATCGTTGTCCGACTAACTCACCCCCTGAAGACGTATGTTGTAGCGTTGTCCGACTAACTCACCCCTTGTGGACGTATGTTGTAGCATTGTCCGACTAACTCACCCCTTGTGGACGTATGTTGTAGCATTGTCCGACTAACTCACCCCTTGTGGACGTGCGTTGTCCGACTAACTCACCACTTGTGGACGTATGTTGTAGCGTTGTCCGACTAACTCACCCCTTGTGGACGTATGTTGTAACGTTGTCCGACTAACTCACCCCTTGTGGACGTGCGTTGTCCGACTAACTCACCCCTTGTGGACGTATGTTGTAGCGTTGTCCGACTAACTCGCCCCTTGTGGACGTATGTTGTAGCGTTGTCCGACTAACTTCGCCCCTTGTGGACGTGCGTTGTCCGACTAACTTCGCCCCTTGTGGACGTGCGTTGTCCGACTAACTTCGCCCCTTGTGGACGTGCGTTGTCCGACTAACTTCGCCCCTTGTGGACGTGCGTTGTCCGACTAACTTCGCCCCTTGTGGACGTATGTTGTAGCGTTGTCTGACTAACTCACCCCTTGTGGACGTATGTTGTAGCATTGGCCGACTAACTCACCCCTTGTGGACGTGCGTTGTCCGACTAACTCACCCCTTGTAGACGTATGTTGTAGCGTTGTCCGACTAACTCACCCCCTGAAGACGTATGTTGTAGCGTTGTCCGACTAACTCACCCCCTGAAGACGTATGTTGTAGCGTTGTCCGACTAACTCACCCCTTGTGGACGTGCGTTGTCCGACTAACTCGCCCCTTGTGGACGTGCGTTGTCCGACTAACTTGCCCCTTGTGGACGTGCGTTGTCCGACTAACTCGCCCCTTGTGGACGTGCGTTGTCCGACTAACTCGCCCCTTGTGGACGTGCGTTGTCCGACTAACTCGCCCCTTGTGGACGTGCGTTGTCCGACTAACTCGCCCCTTGTGGGCGTATGTTGTAGCGTTCTCCGACTAACTCACCCCTTGTGGACGTATGTTGTAGCATTGTCCGACTAACTCACCCCTTGTGGACCTGCGTTGTCCGACTAACTCACCCCTTGTGGACGTATGTTGTATCGTTGTCCGACTAACTCACCCCCTGAAGACGTATGTTGTAGCGTTGTCCGACTAACTCACCCCTTGTGGACGTATGTTGTAGCATTGTCCGACTAACTCACCCCTTGTGGACGTATGTTGTAGCATTGTCCGACTAACTCACCCCTTGTGGACGTGCGTTGTCCGACTAACTCACCACTTGTGGACGTATGTTGTAGCGTTGTCCGACTAACTCACCCCTTGTGGACGTATGTTGTAACGTTGTCCGACTAACTCACCCCTTGTGGACGTGTGTTGTCCGACTAACTCACCCATTGTGTGGGTATATTGTAGCGTTGTCAGACAAACTCACCCCTTGTGGAAGTATGTTGTAGCGTTGTCCGACTAACTCACCCCTTGTGGACGTGCTTTGTCCGACTAACTCACCCCTTGTGGACGTGCGTTGTCCGACTAACTCACCCCTTGTGGACGTGCGTTGTCCGACTAACTCACCCCTTGTGGACGTATGTTGTTGCGTTGTCCGACTAACTCACCCCTTGTGGACGTGCGTTGTCCGACTAACTCGCCCCTTGTGGACGTGCGTTGTCCGACTAACTCGCCCCTTGTGGACGTGCGTTGTCTGACTAACTCACCCCTTGTGGACGTATGTTGTAGCATTGTCCGACTAACTCACCCCTTGTGGACGTATTTTGTAGCGTTGTCCGACTAACTCACCCCTTGTGGACGTATGTTGTAGCGTTGTCAGACTAACTCACCCCTTGTGGACGTGTGTTGTAGCGTTGTCCGACTAACTCACCCCTTGTGGACGTGCGTTGTCCGACTAACTCACCCCTTGTGGACATATGTTGTAGCGTTGCCCGACTAACTCACCCCTTGTGGACGTGCGTTGTCCGACTAACTCACCCCTTGTGGACGTGCGTTGTCCGACTAACTCACCCCTTGTGGACGTATGTTGTAGCGTTGTCCGACTAACTCACCCCTTGTGGACGTATGTTGTAGCGTTGTCTGACTAACTCGCCCCTTGTGGACGTATGTTGTCCGACTAACTCACCCCTTGTGGACGTATGTTGTAGCGTTGTCCGACTAACTCGCCCCTTGTGGACGTATGTTGTAGCGTTGTCTGACTAACTCGCCCCTTGTGGACGTGCGTTGTAGCGTTGTCCGACTAACTCGTCCCTTGTGGACGTGCGTTGTCCGACTAACTCGCCCCTTGTGGACGTGCGTTGTCCGACTAACTTCGCCCCTTGTGGACGTGCGTTGTCCGACTAACTTCGCCCCTTGTGGACGTGCGTTGTCCGACTAACTCGCCCCTTGTGGACGTATGTTGTAGCGTTGTCTGACTAACTCACCCCTTGTGGACGTATGTTGTAGCATTGTCCGACTAACTCACCCCTTGTGGACGTGCGTTGTCCGACTAACTCACCCCTTGTGGACGTATGTTGTAGCGTTGTCCGACTAACTCACCCCCTGAAGACGTATGTTGTAGCGTTGTCCGACTAACTCACCCCCTGAAGACGTATGTTGTAGCGTTGTCCGACTAACTCACCCCTTGTGGACGTGCGTTGTCCGACTAACTCACCCCTTGTGGACGTATGTTGTAGCGTTGTCCGACTAACTCGCCCCTTGTGGACGTGCGTTGTCCGACTAACTCGCCCCTTGTGGACGTGCGTTGTCCGACTAACTTCGCCCCTTGTGGACGTGCGTTGTCCGACTAACTTCGCCCCTTGTGGACGTGCGTTGTCCGACTAACTTCGCCCCTTGTGGACGTGCGTTGTCCGACAAACTCGCCCCTTGTGGACGTGCGTTGTCCGACTAACTCGCCCCTTGTGGGCGTATGTTGTAGCGTTCTCCGACTAACTCACCCCTTGTGGACGTATGTTGTAGCATTGTCCGACTAACTCACCCCTTGTGGACCTGCGTTGTCCGACTAACTCACCCCTTGTGGACGTATGTTGTATCGTTGTCCGACTAACTCACCCCCTGAAGACGTATGTTGTAGCGTTGTCCGACTAACTCACCCCTTGTGGACGTATGTTGTAGCGTTGTCCGACTAACTCACCCCTTGTGGACATGCGTTGTCCGACTAACTCACCCCTTGTGGACGTGCGTTGTAGCGTTGTCCGACTAACTCACCCCTTGTGGACGTGCGTTGTAGCGTTGTCCGACTAACTCACCCCTTGTGGACGTGCGTTGTAGCGTTGTCCGACTAACTCACCCCTTGTGGACGTGCGTTGTTGAGTTGTCCGACTAACTCACCCCTTGTGGACGTGCGTTGTAGCGTTGTCCGACTAACTCGCCCCTTGTGGACGTATGTTGTAGCGTTGTCCGACTAACTCACCCCTTGTGGACGTATGTTGTAGCATTGTCCGACTAACTCACCCCTTGAGGACGAGCGTGGTCCGACTAACTCACCCCTTGTGGACGTATGTTGTAGCGTTCTCCGACTAACTCGCCCCTTGTGGACGTATGTTGTAGCGTTGTCCGACTAACTCACCCCTTGTGGACGTGTGTTGTAGCATTGTCCGACTAACTCACCCCTTGTGGACGTGTGTTGTAGCGTTGTCAGACTAACTCACCCCTTGTGGACGTATGTTGTAGCGTTGTCCGACTAACTCACCCCTTGTGGGACGTGTGTTGTAGCGTTGTCCGACTAACTCACCCCTTGTGGACGTGCGTTGTCCGACTAACTCACCCCTTGTGGACGTATGTTGTAGCGTTGTCCGACTAACTCACCCCCTTGTGGACGTATGTTGTAGCGTTGTCCGACTAACTCACCCCTTGTGGACGTGCGTTGTAGCGTTGTCCGACTAACTCGCCCCTTGTGGACGTGTGTTGTAGCGTTGTCCGACTAACTCACCCCTTGTGGACGTGTGTTGTCCGACTAACTCACCCCTTGTGGACGTATGTTGTAGCGTTGTCAGACTAACTCACCCCTTGTGGACGTATGTTGTAGCGTTGTCCGACTAACTCACCCCTTGTGGATGTATGTTGTAGCGTTGTCAGACTAACTCGCCCCTTGTGGACGTATGTTGTAGTGTTGTCCGACTAACTCACCCCTTGTGGACGTGTGTTGTAGCATTGTCCGACTAACTCACCCCTTGTGGACGTATGTTGTAGCGTTGTCCGACTAACTCACCCCTTGTGGACGTGCGTTGTCCGACTAACTCACCCCTTGTGGACGTATGTTGTAGCGTTGTCCGACTAACTCACCCCCTGTGGACGTATGTTGTAGCGTTGTCCGACTAACTCACCCCCTGTGGACGTATGTTGTAGCGTTGTCCGACTAACTCACCCCTTGAGGACGAGCGTTGTCGACTAACTCACCCCTTGTGGACGAGCGTTGTCCGACTAACTCACCCCTTGTGGACGAGCGTTGTCCGACTAACTCACCCCTTGTGGACGTATGTTGTAGCGTTCTCCGACTAACTCACCCCTTGTGGAAGTGCGTTGTCCACCTAACTCACCCCTTGTGGACGTATGTTGTAGCGTTGTCCGACTAACTCACCCCTTGTGGACGTGTGTTGTCCGACTAACTCACCCCTTGTGGACGTATGTTGTAGCGTTGTCTGGCTCCAGGTCAATACACTTGTTGTACATCTGATCTGCCTTGCCAAACTGCTGCTGGTCAGTCAAAGCCTGAACGCAGAGACAAAGGAGAAATGGTTCAGGGTGATTCACATACTCCAGCTAGTTTTGAGACAACCAGACACGATGTACTGCAAGTGAGACATCAGGTTACGTTAGTGTGCCAGACAGGCGAGACTTGCAGTATGTGTGTGAGACGTGATGCTTACCTGAGCGTACAGAGCGTATCCCTCAGCACACTTAGGGAATCTCCTGATGACTTCCTCAAAGCCGTCCATGGCCGTCTGCACCTGGGACTGGCTGTTGCCAGTGTACGCCTGTCTGTACTGGAGGGAAATTAGCACGAGAGACTCACAGACTAGCTGGTTAAACTATAATCACCACACATTTAGTATACGCCATACTACACCAACCTTAGAGAGCTATACTCCATACTGCACCAACCTTAGCTAGGTATCCCATTTCCGATTACGGGCTCAAAATGGCCAGAAACCTAGTTTCAAACTTTTGAACGTTAGCATAGTTTACTGCAGGATATTTGGAATATGAAACAACTGAACTCGGCCTATATGAGCTTGTTGCAGATCTCTATCCCTGACCTCATCCGCCAGGCCAGGCCAGACCTCATCCGCCAGGCCAGGCCAGACCTCGTATTGTCCTAACACCGTGTAGAGCGTATTGTCCTAACACCGTGTAGAGCGTATTGTCCTAACACCGTGTAGAGCGTATTGTCCTAACAATGTGTAGAGCGTATTGTCCTAACACTGTGTAGAGCGTACCGTCCTAACACTGTGTAGAGCGTATTGTCCTAACACTGTGTAGAGCGATTGTCCTAACACTGTGTAGAGCGTATTGTCCTAACACTGTGTAGAGCGTATTGTCCTAACACTGTGTAGAGCGTATTGTCCTAACACTGTGTAGAGCGTATTGTCCTAACACTGTGTAGAGCGTATTGTCCTAACACTGTATTGTCCTAACACTGTGTAGAGCGTATTGTCCTAACACTGTATTGTCCTAACACCGTGTAGAGCGTATTGTCCTAACACCGTGTAGAGCGTACTGTCCTAACACTGTGTAGAGCGTATTGTCCTAACACCGTGTAGAGCGTATTGTCCTAACACTGTGTAGAGCGTATTGTCCTAACACTGTGTAGAGCGTATTGTCCTAACACTGTATTGTCCTAACACCGTGTAGAGCGTATTGTCCTAACACTGTATTGTCCTAACACTGTGTAGAGCGTATTGTCCTAACACCGTGTAGAGCGTATTGTCCTAACACTGTATTGTCCTAACACTGTGTAGAGCGTATTGTCCTAACACCGTGTAGAGCGTATTGTCCTAACACCGTGTAGAGCGTATTGTCCTAACACTGTGTAGAGCGTATTGTCCTAACACTGTATTGTCCTAACACTGTATTGTCCTAACACTGTGTAGAGCGTATTGTCCTAACACTGTGTAGAGCGTATTGTCCTAACACTGTATTGTCCTAACACTGTGTAGAGCGTATTGTCCTAACACCGTGTAGAGCGTATTGTCCTAACACTATGTAGAGCGTATTGTCCTAACACTATGTAGAGCGTATTGTCCTAACACTGTATTGTCCTAACACCGTGTAGAGCGTATTGTCCTAACACTGTATTGTCCTAACACTGTGTAGAGCGTATTGTCCTAACACCGTGTAGAGCGTATTGTGCGGTGTCTCAGGGTGTGTATTCCATGTACAGTGGTGGTCTCCTGATCTGTTTATAACAGATATCCATTATAGTAGTGAGCTCTAAACCTACAGTCTCCTGATCCATACTCACCAGGGCGAAGCATTTCTGAGCCTGTGCCAGAGCAGAGTCAGGTCTTAGCAGGATGCACTCATCGAAGTCCACGACGGCCTCCTCGACCTGGTCCAGAAGGATCTTCAACTGAAGGGGAAACACTTCAGTCCGTTAGGGTAAACCAATGGCAATCACCAGAGCCCTATGGGTAGTGCTCTACTTTAGACCAGAGCCCTATGGGGTAGTGCACTACTTTTGACCAGAGCCCCATGGGGTAGTGCACTACTTTAAACCAGAGCCCTATGGGGTAGTGCACTACTTTGACCAGAGCCCTATGGGTAGTGCACTACTTTAGACCAGAGCCCTATGGGTAGTGCACTACTTTAGACCAGATCCCTATGGGGTAGTGCATTACTTTAGACCAGAGCCCTATGGGTAGTACACTACTTTAGACCAGAGCCCTATGGGTAGTGCACTACTTTAGACCAGAGCCATATGGGGTAGTGCACTACTTTAGACCAGAGCCCTATGGGTAGTGCACTACTTTAGACCAGAGCCATAAGGGAGAGCGATAGAGACAGCCCTACCTGTCCCCGGTGGTGGTAGACGTCTGCGTTGCGCGTGTCAATCTCAGCCGCCATGTTGAAGTCCTGTGTTGACATCATAGGCTGCTGCTGTTGCATGTACATACTGCCACGCTTGATCAGAGCATTGGCCCTCAGCTGCAGTACCAGGACAGAGACAGGACAAAAACAGGGTTTCAGTCAAAGCATTGGCCCTCAGCTGCAGTACGAGGACAGAGACAGGACAAAAACAGGGTTTCAGTCAGAGCATTGGAGCTGCAGTCCCAGGACAGAGACAGGACAAAAACAGGGTTTCAGTCAGAGCATTGGCCCTGAGCTGCAGTACCAGGACAGAGACAGGACAAAAACAGGGTTTCAGTCAGAGCATTGGCCCTCAGCTGCAGTACCAGGACAGAGACAGGACAAAAACAGGGTTTCAGTCAGAGCATTGGGGACAGATAGACCATCTCATGGTATGTGGGGACAGACAGACCATCTCAGGGTAGGTGGGGACAGACAAACCATCTCAGGGTAGGTGGGGACAGACAGACCATCTCAGGGTAGGTGGGGACAGACAGACCATCTCAGGGTAGGTAGGGACAGACAGACCACCTCAGGGTAGGTGAGGACAGACAGACCACCTCAGGGTAGGTAGGGACAGACAGACACACAGACCATCTCAGGGTAGGTGCGGACAGACAAACCATCTCAGGGTAGGTAGGGAGAGACAGACCACCTCAGGGTAGGTAGAGACAGACAGACAGACCACCTCAGGGTAGGTGGGGACAGACAGACAGACAGACCATCTCAGCGTAAACAAGGCAGACTTGTTTACGCTGCTGTGCGTTTTGTTGCCGATCTTACTTTGCTATCTGACGGTTTTTTACTTTTTCATTACCGTATATTTTTACTTTTTCCCTCACTCAACTTTTTTCATTCATATTTTTACTTTTCCCTCACTCAACTTTTTTCATTCAACTTTTTCACCCCGGAGGTTTTATCTGGACATGGTTCGTCAGGATTTCAAACAGCCGAAGCTAAGTAACATTAACATGATGCCTTCTAATTGCAGTCGTTGTACTTATAATATACAGGAGAACGATCGCCTTACGGCAAGGATAGCTGTGCTGCAAGCCCAGCTTCAGACGCAATCGTTAGGCAAGGGTAATTTCAGTGTAGGAAAGGATGAAACAGCGTCTGTGCCACCAGTAAGTACAGATAGTAACGTTAGTATAAACCCCCTCGCACGGTCCCCGCAGCAGGACAACTTTCTCATGGCTTCTGGAGGGAAACGCTGTAGGAATGCTCAACCGGTGTCGCTTATTCAGCCGACAGAAACTTTCAACCGGTTCTCCCCATTAAGCGAGTCGGAGTCGGAGGCCGAGACTTCTCTGGTCTCTACTCCTCCCGTTGTGGGGTCTGAGATGCCGACGGCTCCCACCATTAGCTCTGACAAATTGAAAACCCTAGTCATTGGCGACTCCATTACCCGCAGTATTAGACTTAAAACTAATCATCCAGCGATCATACACTGTTTACCAGGGGGCAGGGCTACCGACGTTAAGGCTAATCTAAAGACGGTGCTGGCTAAAGCTAAAACTGGCGAGTGTAGAGAGTATAGAGATATTGTTATCCACGTCGGCACCAACGATGTTAGGATGAAACAGTCAGAGGTCACCAAGCGCAACATAGCTTCAGCGTGTAAATCAGCTAGAAAGATGTGTCGGCATCGATTAATTGTCTCTGGCCCCCTCCCAGTTAGGGGAGTGATGAGCTCTACAGCAGAGTCTCACAACTCAATCGCTGGTTGAAAACTGTTTTCTGCCCCTCCCAAAAGATAGAATTTGTAGATAATTGGCCCTCTTTCTGGGACTCACCCACAAACAGGACCAAGCCTGGCCTGTTGAGGAGTGACGGACTCCATCCTAGCTGGAGGGGTGCTCTCATCTTATCTACGAACATAGACAGGGCTCTAACTCCTCTAGCTCCACAATGAAATAGGGTGCAGGCCAGGCAGCAGGCTGTTAGCCAGCCTGCCAGCTTAGTGGAGTCTGCCACTAGCACAGTCAGCGTAGTCAGCTCAGCTTTCCCCATTGAGACCGTGTCTGTGCCTCGATCTAGGTTGGGCAAAATTAAAAAGGCGGTGTTCGCTTTAGCAATCTCACTAGTATAAAGACCTCCTCCATTCCTGCCATTATTGAAAGAGATTGTGATACCTCACATCTCAAAATTGGGTTACTTAATGTTAGATCCCTCACTTCCAAGGCAGTTATAGTCAATGAACTAATCACTGATAATAATCTTGATGTGATTGGCCTGACTGAAACATGGCTTAAGCCTGATGAATTTACTGTGTTAAATGAGGCCTCACCCCCCTGGCAAAGGCGGAGGTGTTGCTAACATTTACGATAGCAAATTTCAATTTACCCCCCCCAAAAAATGACGTTTTTCGTCTTTTGAGCTTCTAGTCATGAAATCTATGCAGCCTACTCACTCACTTTTTATAGCTACTGTTTACAGGCCTCCTGGGCCATATGCAGTGTTCCTCACTGAGTTCCCTGAATTCCTATCGGATCTTGTAGTCATAGCAGATAATATTCAAATTTTTGGTGACTTTAACATTCACATGGAAAAGTCCACAGACCCACTCCAAAAGGCTTTTGGAGCCATCATTGACTCAGTGGGTTTTGTCCAACATGTCTCTGGACCTACTCACTGCCACAGTCATACTCTGGACCTAGTTTTGTCCCATGGAATAAATGTTGTGGATCTTAATGTTTTTCCTCATAATCCTGGACTATCGGACCACCATTTTATTACGTTTGCAATTGCAACAAATAATCTGCTCAGACCCCAACTAAGGAGCATTAAAAGTCGTGCTATAAATTCTCAGACAACCCAAAGATTCCTTGATGCCCTTCCAGACTGCCTCTGCCTACCCAAGGACGTCAGAGGACAAAAATCAGTTAACCACCTAACCGAGGAACTCAATTTAACCTTGCGCAATACCCTAGATGCAGTTGCACCCCTAAAAACTAAAAACATCTGTCATAAGAAACTAGCTCCCTGGTATACAGAAAATACACGAGCTCTGAAGCAAGCTTCCAGAAAATTGGAACGGAAATGGCGCCACACCAAAGTGGAAGTCTTCCGACTAGCTTGGAAAGACAGTACCGTGCAGTATCGAAGAGCCCTCACTGCTGCTCGATCATCCTATTTTTCCAACTTAATTGAGGAAAATAAGAACAATCCGAAATTTCTTTTTGATACTGTCGCAAAGCTAACTAAAAAGCAGCCTTCGCAAATGGAGGATGGCTTTCACTTCAGCAGTAATACATTTATGAACTTCTTTGAGGAAAAGATCATGATCATTAGAAAGCAAATTACAGACTCCTCTTTAAATCTGGGTATTCCTCCAAAGCTCCATTGTCCTGAGTCTACACAACTCTGCCAGGACCTAGGATCAAGGGAGATACTAAAGTGTTTTAATACTATATCTCTTGACACAATGATGAAAATAATCATGGCCTCCAAACCCTCAAGCTGCATACTGGACACTATTCCAACTAAACTACTGAAAGAGCCGCTTCCTGTGCTTGGCCCTCCTATGTTGAACATAATAAACGGCTCTCTATCCACCGGATGTGTACCAAGCTCATGAAAAAGTGGCAGTCATAAAGCCTCTCTTGAAAAAGCCGAATCTTGATCCAGAAATTATAAAAACTATCGGCCTATATCGAATCTTCCATTCCTCTCAAAAATTTTAGAAAAAGCTGTTGCACAGCAACTCACTGCCTTCCTGAAGACAAACAATGTATACGAAACGCTTCAGTCTGGTTTTAGACCCCATCATAGCACTGAGACTGCACTTGTGAAGGTGGTAAATGGCCTTTTAATGACGTCAGACCGAGGCTCTGCATCTGTCCTCGTGCTCCTAGATCTTAGTGCCGCTTTTGATACCATCGATCACCACATTCTTTTGGAGAGATTGGAAACCCAAATTGGTCTACATGGACAAGTTCTGGCCTGGTTTAGATCTTATCTGTCGGAAAGTTATCAGTTTGTCTCTGTGAATGGTTTGTCCTCTGACAAATCAATTGTAAATTTCGGTGTTCCTCAAGGTTCCGTTTTAGGACCACTATTGTTTTCACTATATATTTTACCTCTTGGGGATGTCATTCGAAAACATACTGTTAAATTTCACTGCTATGCGGACGACACACAGCTGTACATTTCAATGAAACATGGAGAAGCCCCAAAATTGCCCTCGCTAGAAGCCTGTGTTTCAGACATAAAGAAGTGGATGGCTGCAAACGTTCTACTTTTAAACTCGGACAAAACAGAGATGCTTGTTCTAGGTCCCAAGAAACAAAGAGATCTTCTGTTGAATCTGACAACTAATCTGGATGGTTGTACAGTCGTCTCAAATAAAACTGTGAAGGACCTCGGCGTTACTCTGGACCCTGATCTCTCTTTTGAAGAACATATCAAGACTGTTTCAAGGATAGCTTTTTTCCATCTACGTAACATTGCAAAAATCAGAAACCTTCTGTCCAAAAATGACGCAGAAAAATAAATCCATGCTTTTGTTACTTCTAGGCTGGACTACTGCAATGCTCTACTTTCCGGCTACCCGGATAAAGCACTAAATAAACGTCAGTTAGTGCTAAATACGGCTGCTAGAATCCTGACTAGAACCAAAAAATATGATCATATTACTCCAGTGCTAGCCTCCCTACACTGGCTTCCTGTTAAGGCAAGGGCTGATTTCAAGGTTTTACTGCTAACCTACAAAGCATTACATGGGCTTGCTCCTACCTATCATTCCGATTTGGTCCTGCCGTACATACCTACACGTACGCTACGGTCACAAGACGCAGGCCTCCTAATTGTCCCTAGAATTTCTAAGCAAACGGCTGGAGGTAGGTAGCTCCTATAGAGCTCAATTTTTATGGAATGGTCTGCCTACCAATGTGAGAGACGCAGACTCAGTCTCAACCTTTAAGTCTTTACTGAAGACTTATCTCTTCAGTAGGTCCTATGATTAAGTATAGTTTGGCCCAGGAGTGTGAAGGTGAACGGAAAGGCTGGAGCAACGAACCGCCCTTGCTGTCTCTGCCTTGCCGGTTCCCCTCTTTCCACTGGGATTCTCTGCCTCTAACCCTTTTACAGGGGCTGAGTCACTGGCTTACTGGTGTTCTTCCATGCCGTCCATGGGAGGGGTGCGTCACTTGAGTGGGTTGAGTCACTGATGTGGTCTTCCTGTCTGGGTTGGCGCCCCCCTTGGGTTGTGCCATGGCGGAGATCGTTGTGGGCTATACTCGGCCTTGTCTTAGGACGGTAAGTTGGTGGTTGGAGACATCCCTCTAGTGGTGTGGGGGCTGTGCTTTGGCAAAGTGGGTGGGGTTATATCCTGCCTGTTTGGCCCTGTCCGGGGTATCATCGGATGGGGCCACAGTGTCTTCTGATCCCTCCTGTCTCAGCCTCCAGTATTTATGCTGCAGTAGTTTATGTGTCGGGGGCTAGGGTCAGTCTGTTACATCTGGAGTATTTCTCTTGTCTTATCCGGTGTCCTGTGTGAATTTAAATATGCTCTCTCTAATTCTCTCTTTCTCTCTTTCTCTCGGAGGACCTGAGCCCTAGGACCATGCCTCAGGACTACCTGGTATGATGACTCCTTGCTGTCCCCAGTCCACCTGGCCGTGCTGCTGCTCCAGTTTCAACTGTTCTGCCTGCGGCTATGGAACCCTGACCTGTTCACCGGACGTGCTTGTTGCACCCTCGACAACTACTATGATTATTATTATTTGACCATGCTGGTCATTTATGAACATTTTAACATTTTAACATCTTGACCATGTTCTGTTATAATATCCACCCTGCACAGCCAGAAGAGGACTGGCCACCCCTCATAGCCTGGTTCCTCTCTAGGTTTCTTCCTAGGTTTTTGGCCTTTCTAGGGAGTTTTTCCTAGGGAGTTTTTCCTAGCCACCGTGCTTCTTTCACATGCTTTGCTTGCTGTTTGGGGTTTTAGGCTGGGTTTCTGTACAGCACTTTGAGATATCAGCTGATGTACGAAGGGCTATATAAAAATAAATTTGTTTTGATTTGATATGGTAGGGGCAGACAGACAGACCATCTCAGGGTAGATAGGGACAGACAGATCCTCTCAGGGTAGGTGGGAACAGACAGACCATCTCAGGGTAGGGACAGACAGACAGACCACCTCAGGGTAGGTAGGGACAGACAGACAGACCACCTCTCAGGGTAGGTGCGGACAGACAAACCACCTCAGGGTAGGTAGGGACAGACAGACCACCTCAGGGTAGGTAGGGACAGACAGACCACCTCAGGGTAGGTAGGGACAGACAGACCTTCTCAGGGTAGGTAGGGAGAGACAGACCTTCTCAGGGTAGGTAGGGAGAGACAGACCACCTCAGGGTAGGTGGGGACAGACAGACCACCTCAGGGTAGGTGGGGACAGACAGACCACCTCAGGGTAGGTGGGGACAGACAGACCACCTCAGGGTAGGTGGGGACAGACAGACCACCTCAGGGTAGGTGGGACAGACAGACCACCTCAGGGTAGGTGGGGACAGACAGACCATCTCCAGGGTAGGTGGGGACAGACAGACCACCTCAGGGTAGGTGGGGACAGACAGACCACCTCAGGGTAGGTGGGGACAGACAGACCACCTCAGGGTAGGTGGGGACAGACAGACCACCTCAGGGTAGGTGGGACAGACAGACCACCTCAGGGTAGGTGGGGACAGACAGACCAACTCAGGGTAGGTGGGGACAGACAGACCACCTCAGGGTAGGTGGGGACAGACAGACCACCTCAGGGTAGGTGGGGACAGACAGACCACCTCAGGGTAGGTGGGGACAGACAGACCAGCTCAGGGTAGATGGGGACAGACAGACCAGCTCAGGGTAGGTGGGGACAGACAGACCATCTCAGGGTAGCTGGGGACAGACAGACAGACCACCTCAGGGTAGGTGGGACAGACAGACCCTCTCAGGGTAGATGGGGACAGACAGACAGACCACCTCAGGGTAGGTGGGGACAGACAGATCACCTCAGGGTAGGTAGGGACAGACAGACCATCTGTGTGGAGTGGAGTGCAGTTCACCATGAGATGATAGGTCTACATGCATTATGGTAACTATTTTCTTGTGACGGGTAGGTCTACATTGGCTGCCGCATAGTCTATGCTACAGTAATATAAAGACCCAAATGCTCATTTAATTCACCCATCTCCATCTGGTTTCGGGATCACCTTGTTTTTTAATTGCAACTCCAGATTACATTTTTTTGTGTACTTTTTAACCATCATTTCGTGATATCCAATTGGTAGTTACAGTCTTGTCCCATCGCTGCAACACCCGTACGGACTCGGGAGAGGCGAAGGTTGAGAGCTGTGCGTCCTCCAAAACACGACCCAGCCAAGCCGCTCTGCTTCTTGACACAATGCCCACTTAACCCGGAAGCCAGCCGCACCAACGTGTTGGAGGAAACACCGTACACCTGGCGACCGTGTCAGCGTGCACTGTTCCTGGCACCGCCACAGGAGACGGTAGAGAGCGATGGGACAAGGACATCCATGCCGGCCAAACCCTCCCCTAACCCGGACGATGCTGGGCCAAACCCTCCCCTAACCCGGACGATGCTGGGCCAATTGTGCGCCACTTAATGGGTCTCCGGGTAATGCAGTGCCTTAGACCGCTGTGCCACTCGGCTGGCCTGGCTACAGAGTTTTAAAACAATGCAGTGCCTGCCTTAGACCGCTGTGCCACTCGGCTGGCCTGGCTACAGAGTTTTAAAACAATGCAGTGCCTTTAGATCGATGTGCCACTCGGCTGGCCTGGCTACAGAGTTTTATAACAATGCAGTGCCTTTAGATCGCTGTGCCACTCGGCTGGCCTGGCTACAGAGTTTTATAACAATGCAGGCGGTAGGCTATAGCAGTTATTAATTCAGACCCATAACCATTCAGACCCATAACCATTCAGACCCATAACGATTCAGATGGTGGTAGACTATAACAGTTATTTATTCAGACCCATAACCATTCAGACCCATAACCATTCAGATGGTGGTAGACTATAGCAGTTATTAATTCAGACCCATAACCATTCAGACCCATAACCATTCAGATGGTGGTAGACTATAACAGTTATTAATTCAGACCCATAACCATTCAGACCCATAACCATTCAGATGGTGGTAGACTATAACAGTTATTAATTCAGACCCATAACCATTCAGACCCATAACCATTCAGACTCATAACCATTCAGACCCATAACCATTCAGATGGTGGTAGACTATAACAGTTATTTATTCAGACCCATAACCATTCAGACCCATAACCATTCAGACCCATAACCATTCAGACCCATAACCATTCAGATGGTGGTAGACTATAACAGTTATTAATTCAGACCCATAACCATTCAGATGGTGGTAGACTATAACAGTTATTAATTCAGACCCATAACCATTCAGATGGTGGTAGACTATAGCAGTTATTAATTCAGACCCACAACCATTCAGACCCATAACCATTCAGACCCATAACCATTCAGATGGTGGTAGACTATAACAGTTATTAATTCAGACCCATAACCATTCAGACCCATAACCATTCAGATGGTGGTAGACTATAACAGTTATTAATTCAGACCCATAACCATTCAGACCCATAACCATTCAGATGGTGGTAGACTATAACAGTTATTAATTCAGACCCATAACCATTCAGACCCATAACCATTCAGATGGTGGTAGACTATAGCAGTTATTAATTCAGACCCATAACCATTCAGACCCATAACCATTCAGATGGTGGTAGACTATAGCAGTTATTAATTCAGACCCATAACCATTCAGAGCCATAACCCTTCAGACCCATAACCCTTCAGACCCATAACCCTTCAGACCCATAACCCTTCAGACCCATAACCCTTCAGACCCATAACCCTTCAGACCCATAACCCTTCAGACCCATAACCCTTCAGACCACCCGGTGAGCCCAGAACGGGCAACAAAACAAAAACTTGGTCACTCACATCGAAAGTACGAATCGGGCTTTTCATTCGTACCAAACTTAGATTTTAGTTTGAGCCTCAAACTCAAAAGGCGCGTTGCAATCTGTATCGAAATGCGTTAGCGTGCTCCAATAAATTTGTTTTTGTGTTTAAGGTGTTGCCCTGCATAACATGTACGACAGCATGTTCCAGTTCCCGGCAATATTCAGCAACTTCGCACAGCCATTGAAGAGTAGTGGGACAACATTCCACAGGCCACAAATCAACAGCCTGATCAAATCTATGTGAAGGAGATGTGTCCCGCTGCATGAGACAAATGGTGGTCACACCAGATACTGACCACCAGTCATGTGAAATCCATAGATTAGGACCTAATGAATTTATTTCAATTGACTGATTTCCTTCTATGAACTGTAAGTCAGAATAACCTTTGAAATTGTAGCGTTTATATTTTTATTCAGTGTAGTTTTATACTATTTTGATATTGACTACTGTACTGTTGGGTAGGGCTAGTATTTCATTGTACTTGTGCATGTGACAAATTAAAATGGAAAAACACTACCTTGATGTTGGCGTCCTCCATGTTAATGACCCGGTCCAGGTCGGGCTGGGCGCCGGTGGCGTTGCCAATCAGGAGGTAGAAGGTTGCCCGTAGCAACAGGGCCTCAGCAATGTACCGGCCCCCAGACTCCACCTCCTTAGTGCACTCACTGATGATCTTATCATAGTTCTCCTCCTCCATGTACTGCTTGGCCTTCAAGTAACCAGAACTATGGACAGGACAGAGGTTAGAGGTTAAGGACAGGGTTAACGTACTGGTTGGCCTTCAGGTAACCAGAACTATGGACAGGACAGAGGTTAGAGGTTAAGGACAGGGTTAATGTACTGGTTGGCCTTCAGGTAACCAGGGCTATGGACAGGACAGAGGTTAGAGGTTAAGGACAGGGTTAATGTACTGGTTGGCCTTCAGGTAACCAGGGCTATGGACAGGATAGAGGTTAGAGGTTAAGGACAGGGTTAATGTACTGGTTGGCCTTCAGGTAACCAGAACTATGGACAGGATAGAGGTTAGAGGTTAAGGACAGGGTTAACGTACTGGTTGGCCTTCAGGTAACCAGAACTATGGACAGGATAGAGGTTAGAGGTTAAGGACAGGGTTAATGTACTGGTTGGCCTTCAGGTAACCAGAACTATGGACAGGATAGAGGTTAGAGGTTAGAGGTTAAGGACAGGGTTAATGTACTGGTTGGCCTTCAGGTAACCAGAACTATGGACAGGACAGAGGTTAGAGGTTAAGGACAGGGTTAATGTACTGGTTGGCCTTCAGGTAACCAGGGCTATGGACAGGACAGAGGTTAGAGGTTAAGGACAGGGTTAATGTACTGGTTGGCCTTCAGGTAACCAGGGCTATGGACAGGACAGAGGTTAGAGGTTAAGGACAGGGTTAATGTACTGGTTGGCCTTCAGGTAACCAGAACTATGGACAGGACAGGGTTAATGTACTGGTTGGCCTTCAGGTAACCAGAACTATGGACAGGACAGGGTTAATGTACTGGTTGGCCTTCAGGTAACCAGGGCTATGGACAGGACAGGGTTAATGTACTGGTTGGCCTTCAGGTAACCAGGGCTATGGACAGAGGGAGAACAGGGGGACAGTAGAACAGGGGGGAAAGAGGGATAGGGGGACAGGTGTGACATATTAGCATCTTTCCTCAATTCCTATCAATCCTCGGTCCTCACGTTCTCAAAACCCATTGGACAAGAAGGCCTGAGGAGAGGGACCGTGGACCTTCTCCTCCAATACGGTTGACAAGCAGCCGAGTAGACAGGATGAATCGTACGAATTGAGATCGATCCCTAGTAGTTAGGCAGGCCTTTTTTTATCCAGAGCAACATACAGGAAGTGACATCACACAGTGACTTCTGACCTTTCTGTGACCTCTGCGGCCTCGCCCTCGTTGTCCTTGTCCTCGTCCTTCTTCTCGCCCTTCTGAAGCGGCTGGCTGATTACGTCATCGGTGAAAGAGCTGAAGTAGGACTTGATGAACTGAGGAGACGGCATTAGGGGGTCACGGTTCTGGAGAGAGAGAGAGAGAGAGAGAGATGGAAAGTCAAAACTGTTCGCTGCTCTGGCACCCGATGGTGGAACAACTCCCTCACGACGCCAGGACAGCGGAGTCAATCACCACCTTCCGTAGACACCTGAAACCCCACCTCTTTAAGGAATACCTGGGATAGGATAAAGTAATCCTTCTAACCCCCCCCTAAAAGATATAGATGTACTATTGTAAAGTGGTTGTTCCACTGGATATCATAAGGTGAATGCACCAATTTGTAAGTCGCTCTGGATAAGAGCGTCTGCTAAATGACGTAAATGTAAATGAAAGAGAGGGAGGAGACTTGTTCTGCTTTCAAAGTATTTACGGTATTTTTTAAATATTTTTTTTTAAAAAGAGGCCATTGTTTATATGACCCCCTTACAAACAGGCCCACCTCTTTGACCTCTGGTATACATGCCGGGGGATAAAGTGGTAGTAAATGTGGTTGGCTGTCTATTTTAATAAATCCAGAATATACACCATCCAAACTTAATCCATTATTCATTCATTCATTTAGGCAAGAATTATATATATATATATATTTTTTATGTTTTTTTCAAAAGACTAGAACAGAATATGGTCCCGTGTGGCTCAGTTAGTAGAGCATGGTGTTTGCAACGCCAGGGTTGTGGGTTCGATTCCCATGGGGGACCAGTGCGGGAAATTTTTTTTTGAAATGTATTCACTACTGTAAGTCGCTCTGGATAAGAGTGTCTGCTAAATGACTAAAATGTAATATTTTTAGTTGAATTAGGCCCATGGTACGGGTCTGTGCAGCCATTGCTGCGCCATCCAAATCAAATCAACAGTTTGTTATTTTGTTCATTGAACAGAACCGACACACCAACCCGATCACGGTCAACGTACATATATTTTATAGTAAGAATATAATGGAATATAACAGAACAAAATACATCAAATATTCTGTCCACACAACTTGTGTCATGGGAATGTGTGGAACCGCTGTCATATATTAAAAAAAAAAGAAGTGGTATTTAGAAACAGAGCCCAAGCCCATGCTTTGATATCCACGTTTCATCTCTTTCCTACCCCATTTTATCCCTTTCCTACCCCCATTTAATCTCTTTCCTACCCCCATTTCATCTCTTTCCTACCCCCATTTTATCCCTTTCCTACCCCCATTTCACCTCTCTCCTACCCCCATTTCATCTCTTTCCTACCCCCATTTTATCCCTTTCCTACCCCATTTAATCTCTTTCCTACCCCCATTTAATCTCTTTCCTACCCCCATTTTATCCCTTTCCTACCCCCATTTTATCCCTTTCCTACCCCCATTTCATCTCTTTCCTACCCCCATTTTATCCCTTTCCTACCCCCATTTAATCTCTTTCCTACCCCCATTTTATCCCTTTCCTACCCCATTTAATCTCTTTCCTACCCCCATTTAATCTCTTTCCTACCCCCATTTAATCTCTTTCCTACCCCCATTTTATCCCTTTCCTACCCCCATTTTATCCCTTTCCTACCCCCATTTCATCTCTTTCCTACCCCCATTTTATCCCTTTCCTACCCCCATTTAATCTCTTTCCTACCCCCATTTAATCTCTTTCCTACCCCCATTTTATCCCTTTCCTACCCCCATTTTATCCCTTTCCTACCCCCATTTCACCTCTCTCCTACCCCCATTTCATCCCTTTCCTACCCCCATTTCATCTCTTTCCTACCCCCATTTCATCTCTCTCCTACCCCCCATTTCATCTCTCTCCTACCCCCATTTCATCTCTCTCCTACCCCCACTCTGCTTCGTTATCCTCGTTTCACCTCTTTCCTACCCCCATTTCATCTCTTTCCTACCCCCATTTCATCTCTTTCCTACCCCCACTCTGCTTCCCTACCCCCATTTCATCTCTTTCCTACCCCCATTTCATCTCTCTCCTACCCCCATTTCACCTCTCTCCTACCCCCTCTGCTTTCCTAATCCCATTTCATCTCTTTCCTACCCCCACTCTGCTTTGTTATCCACATTTCATCTCTCTCCTACCCCCATTTCATCTCTCTCCTACCCCCATTTCATCTCTCTCCTACCCCCATTTCATCTCTCTCCTACCCCCATTTCATCTCACCTCTCTCCTACCCCCACTCTGCTTTCCTACCCCCATTTCACCTCTTTCCTACCCCCACTCTTCTTTGTTATCCACATTTCATCTCTCCTACCCCCATTTCATCTCTCTCCTACCCCCATTTCATCTCTCTCCTAACCCCATTTCATCTCTCTCCTACCCCCATTTCACCTCTCTCCTACCCCCATTTCATCTCATTTCACCTCTCTCCTACCCCCATTTCACCTCGCTCCTACCCCCATTTCACCTCGCTCCTACCCCCATTTCATCTCACTCCTACCCCCCATTTTACCTCTCTCCTACCCCCATTTCACCTCTCTCCTACCCCCCACTCTGCTGTGTTAGGGAACAGGCATAGGGTCTTACCTTCATGATACAAATAGAAAATATTCATCCTATTTTCAAAAGCATGTCTCGTTCATATTTCACAACCTCCGTGGGTTTTTGGAGTTGCCTTTACGGGATCTAGCAAAATTATAGGCCTACACTTGATTTGGGCTACATTCTATCATCCTAAATGTTTCTGATCAGTACTAGATTAGCTGTTCCACCTACACTTATTTGCCCAAACAGAAACCAATGAACCAAATAGCCTATACAGACAGAGATTCAGTGAATCAAAATCCCATAGATTAAGACAAGTCAGAGGCTTGTGGTAGGGAGTAGGCCTGGGCTACTAAGCGACCGGTAGGGAGTAGGCCTGGGCTACTAAGCGACCGGTAGGGGAGTAGGCCTGGGCTACTAAGCGACCGGTAGGGAGTAGGCCTGGGCTACTAAGCGACCGGTAGGGAGTAGGCCTGGGCTACTAAGCGACCGGTAGGGAGTAGGCCTGGGCTACTAAGCGACCGGTAGGGAGTAGGCCGGTGCTACTAAGCGACCGGTAGTGAGTAGGCCTGGGCTACTAAGCGACCGGTAGTGAGTAGGCCTGGGCTACTAAGCGACCGGTAGTGAGTAGGCCTGGGCTACTAAGCGACCGGTAGGGAGTAGGCCTGGGCTACTAAGCGACCGGTAGGGGAGTAGGCCTGGGCTACTAAGCGACCGGTAGGGGAGTAGGCCTGGGCTACTAAGCGACCGGTAGGGAGTAGGCCTGGGCTACTAAGCGACCGGTAGGGGAGTAGGCCTGGGCTACTAAGCGACCGGTAGGGAGTAGGCCTGGGCTACTAAGCGACCGGTAGGGAGTAGGCCTGGGCTACTAAGCGACCGGTAGGGGAGTAGGCCTGGGCTACTAAGCGACCGGTAGGGAGTAGGCCTGTACTACTAAGCGACCGGTAGGGAGTAGGCCTGGGCTACTAAGCGACCGGTAGGGAGTAGGCCTGGGCTAAGTGACTGGTAGGGAGTAGGCCTGGGCTACTAAGTGACTGCAAGTGAAGAGCAACATAATCCACTTGATAAACTACACAACATGCTGACACAATGTTCTGATCAGGGCTAATGAATGAGCCAACTAGACATGTCGAGCCAGAGCATCCCAAACATGCTCAATGGGTGACATGTCTGGTGAGTATGTAGACCATGGAAGAACTGGGACACCACACACACTACGCTGTCTGCTCAGTACAGTACATCTGCTCAGTACAGTACATCTGCTCAGTACAGTACATCTGCTCAGTACCGTACATCTGCTCAGTACAGTACATCTGCTCAGTACAGTACATCTGCTCAGTAGTGTACATCTGCTCAGTAGTGTACATCTGCTCAGTAGTGTACATCTACTCAGTACAGTACATCTGCTCAGTACAGTACATCTGCTCAGTACCGTACATCTGCTCAGTACCGTACATCTGCTCAGTACCGTACATCTGCTCAGTACCGTACATCTGCTCAGTACCGTACATCTGCTCAGTACCGTACATCTGCTCAGTACCGTACATCTACTCAGTACAGTACATCTACTCAGTACAGTACATCTACTCAGTACAGTACATCTACTCAGTACATCTGCTCAGTACAGTACATCTGCTCAGTACAGCTACATCTGCTCAGTACATCTACATCTACATCTACTCAGTACATCTACATCTACTCAGTACAGTACATCTACTCAGTACAGTACATCTGCTCAGTACATCTGCTCAGTACAGTACATCTGCTCAGTACAGTACATCTGCTCAGTACATCTACATCTGCTCAGTACATCTACATCTGCTCAGTACATCTGCTCAGTACATCTGCTCAGTACAGTACATCTGCTCAGTACATCTGCTCAGTACATCTGCTCAGTACATCTGCTCAGTACAGTACATCTGCTCAGTACAGTACATCTGCTCAGTACAGTACATCTGCTCAGTACATCTGCTCAGTACAGTACATCTACTCAGTACATCTACTCAGTACATCTGCTCAGTACATCTGCTCAGTACAGTACATCTGCTCAGTACAGTACATCTGCTCAGTACAGTACATCTACTCAGTACATCTGCTCAGTACAGTACATCTGCTCAGTACATCTACTCAGTACATCTACTCAGTACATCTACTCAGTACATCTGCTCAGTACATCTGCTCAGTACAGTACATCTGCTCAGTACAGTACATCTGCTCAGTACAGTACATCTGCTCAGTACAGTACATCTGCTCAGTAAATCTGCTCAGTACAGTACATCTGCTCAGTAAATCTGCTCAGTACATCTACATCTGCTCAGTACATCTGCTCAGTACATCTGCTCAGTACATCTGCTCAGTACATCTGCTCAGTACATCTGCTCAGTACATCTGCTCAGTACATCTACTCAGTACATCTACTCAGTACATCTACTCAGTACATCTACTCAGTACAGTTGGAGCTGTGATTAATCCGTGAAGAGCACACAAGTATTTCCCCACTGAAGTCGGTTACGACGCCAAACTTGATGATGAGCATGCAGATGAGCTTCCATGAGCCGGACTGTGTTTGGTGTGGTGCATTACCACTGTCAGGCTTTGTGTTTGGTGCATTACCCCTGTCAGGCTTTGTGTTTGGTGTGGTGCATTACCACTGTCAGGCTGTGTGTTTGGTGCATTACCACTGTCAGGCTTTGTGTTTGGTGTGGTGCATTACCACTGTCAGGCTGTGTGTTTGGTGCATTACCACTGTCAGGCTTTGTGTTTGGTGTGGTGCATTACCACTGTCAGGCTGTGTGTTTGGTGCATTACCACTGTCAAGCTGTGTGTTTGGTGTGGTGCATTACCACTGTCAGGCTGTGTGTTTGGTGCATTACCACTGTCAGGCTTTGTGTTTGGTGCATTACCACTGTCAGGCTTTGTGTTTGGTGCATTACCACTGTCAGGCTGTGCGTTTGGTGCATTACCACTGTCAGGCTGTGCGTTTGGTGTGGTGCATTACCACTGTCAGGCTGTGCGTTTGGTGTGGTGCATTACCACTGTCAGGCTGTGCGTTTGGTGTGGTGCATTACCACTGTCAGGCTGTGCGTTTGGTGTGGTGCATTACCACTGTCAGGCTGTGCGTTTGGTGTGGTGCATTACCACTGTCAGGCTGTGCGTTTGGTGTGGTGCATTACCACTGTCAGGCTGTGCGTTTGGTGTGGTGCATTACCACTGTCAGGCTGTGCGTTTGGTGTGGTGCATTACCACTGTCAGGCTGTGCGTTTGGTGTGGTGCATTACCACTGTCAGGCTGTGTGTTTGGTGTGGTGCATTACCACTGTCAGGCTGTGTGTTTGGTGTGGTGCATTACCACTGTCAGGCTGTATGTTTGGTGTGGTGCATTACCACTGTCAGGCTGTGTGTTTGGTGTGGTGCATTACCACTGTCAGGCTGTGTGTTTGGTGTGGTGCATTACCACTGTCAGGCTGTATGTTTGGTGTGGTGCATTACCACTGTCAGGCTGTGTGTTTGGTGTGGTGCATTACCACTGTCAGGCTGTGTGTTTGGTGCATTACCCCTGTCAGGCTTTGTGTTTGGTGCATTACCACTGTCAGGCTTTGTGTTTGGTGCATTACCACTGTCAGGCTTTGTGTTTGGTGCATTACCACTGTCAGGCTTTGTGTTTGGTGTGGTGCATTACCACTGTCAGGCTTTGTGTTTGGTGTGGTGCATTACCACTGTCAGGCTTTGTGTTTGGTGTGGTGCATTACCACTGTCAGGCTTTGTGTTTGGTGTATTACCACTAAGCCTGACAGTGGTAATGCACCAACATTTAATTAAACTCAGCAAAAAAAGAAACGTCCCTTTTTCAGGACCCTGTCTATCAAAGATAATTTGTAAAAATCCAAATAACTTTACAGATCTTCATTGTAAAGGGTTTAAACACAGTTTCCCATGCATGAACAATTAATGAACATGCACTTGTGGAACGATCGTTAAGAAACTAACAGCTTAAAGACAGTAGGCAATTAAAGTCACAGTTATGAAAACTCTGAATGAAGAGGTCTTTCTACTGACTCTGAAAAACACTAAAAGAAAGATGTCCAGGGTCCCTGCTCATCTGCGTGAACGTGCCTTAGGCATGCTGCAAGGAGGCATGAGGACTGCAGATGTGGCCAGGGAAATAAATTGCAATGTCCGTACTGTGAGACGCCTAAGACAGCGCGGACAGTGGCAGACCACGTGTAACAACACCTGCACAGGATCGGTACATCCGAACATCACACCTGCGGGACAGGTACAGGATGGCAACACGCACAATCCCTCATCAGTGCTCAGACTGTCTGCAATAGGCTGAGAGAGGCTGGACTGAGGGCTTGTAGGCCTGTTGTAAGGCAGATCCTCACCAGACATTACCGGCAACAACGTCGCCTATGGGCACAAACCAGACAGGACTGGCAAAAAGTGCTCTTCACTAACGAGTCGCGGTTTTGTCTCACCAGGGGTGATGGTCGGATTCGCGTTTATCGTAGAAGGAATGAGCGTTACACCGAGGCCTGTACTCTGGAGCGGGATCGATTTGGAGGTGGAGGGTCCGGCATGGTCTGGGGCGATGTGTCACAGCATCATCGGACTGAGCTTGTTGTCATTGCAGGCAATCTCAACGCTGTGCGTTACAGGGAAGACATCCTCCTCCCTTATGTGGTACCCTTCCTGCAGGCTCATCCTGACATGACCCTCCAGCATGACAATGCCACCAGCCATTCAGCTCGTTCTGCGCGTGATTTCCTGCAAGACAGGAATGTCAGTGTTCTGCCATGGCCAGCGAAGAGCCCGGATCTCAATCCCATTCAGCACATCTGGGACCTGTTGGATCGGAGGGTGAGGGCTGGGGCCATTCCACCCAGAAATGTCCTATAACTTGCACGTGCCTTGGTGGAAGAGTGGGGTAACATCTCACAGCAAGAACTGGCAAATCTGGTGCAGTCCATGAGGAGGAGATGCACTGCAGTACTTAATGCAGCTGTTCAGGGACACATTATTCAATTTCTGTTAGTCACATGTCTGTGGAACTTGTTCAGTTTATGTCTCAGTTGTTGAATCTTATGTTCATACAAATATTTACACATGTTAAGTTTGCTGAAAATAAACGCAGTTGACAGTGAGAGGACGTTTCTTTCTTTGCTGAGTTTAGTTGTAATCAAACAGCATCTAAGTTCAGTAAAGAGCAGCAGGAGAGCTGGGACATCCTCTCACCTTGTATTTGTCTTTGGCCTTTTCCTTCCCTAGCAGTTTGAGGACTTTGTCTGCTAGCAGCATACTCTGCTGGTTCTGGAAGGCCTCCAGGATACACACCGCCGTCACATCTACAGGAACAAAACAGAACAGTTCCCTAGTCACTTCTATTATCCTTGTTGTGGTATCATAAGCCTTTAAAATGACATCTGTTATCTGAGCCCTATCCTCCAGGCACTCCTTCTTGTTGTCCAGTGTGTGTGTGTGTGTGTGTGTGTACCTTCCAGGCACTCCTTCTTGTTGTCCAGTCTCTCCAGGGCCTTGGCCCTCCTGAACAGGGCTTTGATGTATCGTGGGTTCATCTCTACAGCCTGGGTACAGTCCTGCACCACCTCTGTCCACATCATCTGGAAACACAGACAGTTGATGTTAACACAGCACCACATGATGAAACCCTAACCCTGGGTACAGCACCACATGATGAAACCCTAACCCTGGGTACAGCACCACATGATGAAACCCTAACCCTGGGTACAGCACCACATGATGAAACCCTAACCCTGGGTACAGCACCACATGATGAAACCCTAACCCTGGGTACAGCACCACATGATGAAACCCTAACCCTGGGTACAGCACCACATGATGAAACCCTAACCCTGGGTACAGCACCACATGATGAAACCCTAACCCTGGTTACAGCACCACATGTAACCCTAACCCTGGGTACAGCACCACATGTAACCCTAACCCTGGGTACAGCACCACATGTAACCCTAACCCTGGGTACAGCACCACATGTAACCCTAACCCTGGGTACATCACCACATGTAACCCTAACCCTGGGTACAGCACCACATGTAACCCTAACCCTGGGTACAGCACCACATGTAACCCTAACCCTGGGTACAGCACCACATGTAACCCTAACCCTGGGTACAGCACCACATGTAACCCTAACCCTGGGTACAACACCACATGTAACCCTAAACCTAACCCTGGGTACAGCACCACATTAAACCCTAAACCTGGGTACAGTACAGTCCTGCACCACCTCTGTCCACTTCACCTGGAGGTCACAACCAATGTTGTTAATGTTGGACGCACGGGGACGCACGGGGACGCACTAGCTGTCCAGTGTAAACCAGTGTTGGCTGATGACACCTTCAAATCAGAAGACGGGCTCATTGTAATGGCTGGTATGGAATGAATGAAACAGCAATCCATTCCAGCTATTACTATGAGCTGTCCTCCCCTCACCAGCCTCCTCTGCAATAAACCCACGCGAACACATACAGAGCATCATTAATGAATGGTTGCCATGGTGATAGTTGTCACTCACCTGCTGTTCGTAGGCAGCAGCTCTGTTCTGGTAGAAGGTGGACAGGTCTGTCTGGTTTTCTCTAGGACACAGACCGATGGCCTCTGTGTAACAATGGATGGCCTGCTCATACTTCCCAGCCTTGAAGTACTTGTTGCCCTTGTTCTTAGCACCCTGGGCCCGGTCCAGAGGACTCTACAGGATGGAAGGGAGGGAGACAGAGTTAGTAGCACCCTGGGCCCGGTCCAGAGGACTCTACAGGACGGAAGGGAGGGAGACAGAGTTAGTAACACCCTGGGCCCGGTCCAGAGGACTCTACAGGACGGAAGGGAGGGAGACAGAGTTAGTAGCACCCTGGGCCCGGTCCAGAGGACTCTACAGGATGGAAGGGAGAGAGACAGAGTTAGTAGCACCCTGGGCCCGGTCCAGAGGACTCTACAGGACGGAAGGGAGGGAGACAGAGTTAGTAGCACCCTGGGCCCGGTCCAGAGGACTCTACAGGATGGAAGGGAGAGAGACAGAGTTAGTAGCACCCTGGGCCCGGTCCAGAGGACTCTACAGGATGGAAGGGAGGGAGACAGAGTTAGTAACACCCTGGGCCCGGTCCAGAGGACTCTACAGGACGGAAGGGAGGGAGACAGAGTTAGTAACACCCTGGGCCCGGTCCAGAGGACTCTACAGGATGGAAGGGAGGGAGACAGAGTTAGTAACACCCTGGGCCCGGTCCAGAGGACTCTACAGGATGGATCCAGAGTCAGAGTAACAGAGGGATGTTGTGGTGTGATAGCCCCCACCAGCATAATGCTTAGCCTTCCCTGTAGCTCAGTTGGTAGAGCATGGTGTTTGCAACGCCAGGGTTGTGGGTTTGATTCCCACGGAGGGTCAGTACAACATTTTTTATAATAATAATACAAAATAATAATAATAAATGCATGAAATGAAATGTATGCATTCACTACTGTAAGTCGCTCTGGATATGAGCGTCTGCTAAATGACTAAAATGTCAAATGTAAATAATGGGTGGACTGGCGGCCATTGCCGGTGTTACCATAGAAGCAAAGCAGGAAGTGTACCCATCAATATGTGCTGTGATTTGTTGATTCAACTCAACTGACAATTCAAAAAATACGTTCCGTTGCATGAGCCACGTCAGTTATCGTTTGAACGAACATTCTGCATTACCATGGACATGACTGCATGTGTATTCACGAGTTACCAGTCAAACTCCCAGGGTAAGAGGCATCGTCTTTCAGATCGCGTCACTCCGACGCCACGCTCATCCCTCAACCGATCTGTCTTGTAGGACGTGGAACTCAAAAAAAAAAAAAAAAAAAATATGGAGATTTTGCTCATCTGACTAACTAATTCCTAATTCTGAAAATAACTCTGCTCTCGGTAGCTATGAGGCACTAAGGCAAACCATGCTCCAGCTAGCCTGTTTGAATGGCCATACGGCCAGTGCTAGCCTGTTTGAGTGGCCATACGGCCAGTGCTAGCCTGTTTGAGTGGCCATACAGACAGTGCTAGCCTGTCTGAATGGCCATACGGCCAGTGCTAGCCTGTCTGAATGGCCATACGGCCAGTGCTAGCCTGTCTGAATGGCCATACGGCCAGTGCTAGCCTGTCTGAATGGCCATACGGCCAGTGCTAGCCTGTCTGAATGGCCATACGGCCAGTGCTAGCCTGTCTGAATGGCCATACGGCCAGTGCTAGCCTGTCTGAATGGCCATACGGCCAGTGCTAGCCTGTCTGAATGGCCATACGGCCAGTGCTAGCCTGTCTGAATGGCCATACGGCCAGTGCTAGCCTGTCTGAATGGCCATACGGCTAGTGCTAGCCTGTTTGAACGGCCAGTGCTAGCCTGTTTGAACGGCCAGTGCTAGCCTGTTTGAACGGCCATGCGGCCAGTGCTAGCCTGTTTGAACGGCCATGCCGCCAGTGCTAGCCTGTTTGAACGGCCATGCCGCCAGTGCTAGCCTGTTTGAACGGCCATGCCGCCAGTGCTAGCCTGTCTGAGCGGCCATGCCGCCAGTGCTAGCCTGTCTGAGCGGCCATGCCGCCAGTGCTAGCCTGTCTGAGCGGCCATGCCGCCAGTGCTAGCCTGTCTGAGCGGCCATGCGGCCAGTGCTAGCCTGTCTGAGCGGCCATGCGGCCAGTGCTAGCCTGTCTGAGCGGCCATGCGGCCAGTGCTAGCCTGTCTGAGCGGCCATGCGGCCAGTGCTAGCCTGTCTGAGCGGCCATGCGGCCAGTGCTAGCCTGTCTGAGCGGCCATGCGGCCAGTGCTAGCCTGTCTGAGCGGCCATGCGGCCAGTGCTAGCCTGTCTGAGCGGCCATGCGGCCAGTGCTAGCCTGTCTGAGCGGCCATGCGGCCAGTGCTAGCCTGTCTGAGCGGCCATGCGGCCAGTGCTAGCCTGTCTGAGCGGCCATGCGGCCAGTGCTAGCCTGTCTGAGCGGCCATGCGGCCAGTGCTAGCCTGTTTGAGCGGCCATGCGGCCAGTGCTAGCCTGTTTGAACGGCCATGCGGCCAGTGCTAGCCTGTTTGAACGGCCATGCGGCCAGTGCTAGCCTGTCTGAACGGCCATGCGGCCAGTGCTAGCCTGTCTGAACGGCCATCCGGCCAGTGCTAGCCTGTCTGAACGGCCATACGGCCAGTGCTAGCCTGTCTGAACGGCCATACGGCCAGTGCTAGCCTGTCTGAACGGCCATAAGGCCAGTGCTAGCCTGTTTGAACGGCCAGTGCTAGCCTGTTTGAACGGCCAGTGCTAGCCTGTTTGAACGGCCAGTGCTAGCCTGTTTGAACGGCCAGTGCTAGCCTGTTTGAACGGCCAGTGCTAGCCTGTTTGAACGGCCATACGGCCAGTGCTAACCTGTCTGAACGGCCATACGGCCAGTGCTAACCTGTCTGAACGGCCATACGGCCAGTGCTAACCTGTCTGAATGGCCATACGGCCAGTGCTAGCCTGTCTGAATGGCCATACGGCCAGTGCTAGCCTGTCTGAATGGCCATACGGCCAGTGCTAGCCTGTCTGAATGGCCATACGGCTAGTGCTAGCCTGTTTGAACCCGCCAGTGCTAGCCTGTTTGAACGGCCAGTGCTAGCCTGTTTGAACGGCCATACGGCCAGTGCTAACCTGTTTGAACGGCCAGTGCTAGCCTGTCTGAACGGCCATACGGCCAGTGCTAGCCTGTCTGAACGGCCATACGGCCAGTGCTAGCCTGTCTGAACGGCCATACGGCCAGTGCTAGCCTGTCTGAACGGCCATACGGCCAGTGCTAGCCTGTTTGAACGGCCATACGGCCAGTGCTAGCCTGTTTGAACGGCCAGTGCTAGCCTGTCTGAACGGCCATACGGCCAGTGCTAGCCTGTCTGAACGGCCATACGGCCAGTGCTAGCCTGTCTGAACGGCCAGTGCTAGCCTGTCTGAACGGCCAGTGCTAGCCTGTCTGAACGGCCAGTGCTAGCCTGTCTGAACGGCCAGTGCTAGCCTGTCTGAAAGGCCAGTGCTAGCCTGTCTGAACGGCCAGTGCTAGCCTGTCTGAACGGCCAGTGCTAGCCTGTCTGAACGGCCAGTGCTAGCCTGTCTGAACGGCCAGTGCTAGCCTGTCTGAACGGCCAGTGCTAGCCTGTCTGAACGGCCAGTGCTAGCCTGTCTGAACGGCCAGTGCTAGCCTGTTTGAACGGCCAGTGCTAGCCTGTTTGAACGGCCAGTGCTAGCCTGTTTGAACGGCCAGTGCTAGCCTGTTTGAACGGCCATACGGCCAGTGCTAACCTGTCTGAACGGCCATACGGCCAGTGCTAACCTGTCTGAATGGCCATACGGCCAGTGCTAACCTGTCTGAATGGCCATACGGCCAGTGCTAACCTGTCTGAATGGCCATACGGCCAGTGCTAGCCTGTCTGAATGGCCATACGGCGAGTGCTAGCCTGTCTGAATGGCCATACGGCTAGTGCTAGCCTGTTTGAACCCGCCAGTGCTAGCCTGTTTGAACGGCCAGTGCTAGCCTGTTTGAAAGGCCATACGGCCAGTGCTAACCTGTTTGAACGGCCAGTGCTAGCCTGTCTGAACGGCCATACGGCCAGTGCTAGCCTGTCTGAACGGCCATACGGCCAGTGCTAGCCTGTCTGAACGGCCATACGGCCAGTGCTAGCCTGTTTGAACGGCCATACGGCCAGTGCTAGCCTGTCTGAACGGCCATACGGCCAGTGCTAGCCTGTTTGAACGGCCAGTGCTAGCCTGTTTGAACGGCCAGTGCTAGCCTGTTTGAACGGCCAGTGCTAGCCTGTTTGAACGGCCATACGGCCAGTGCTAGCCTGTCTGAACGGCCATACGGCCAGTGCTAGCCTGTCTGAACGGCCATACGGCCAGTGCTAGCCTGTCTGAACGGCCATACGGCCAGTGCTAGCCTGTCTGAACGGCCATACGGCCAGTGCTAGCCTGTCTGAACGGCCATACGGCTAGTGCTAGCCTGTTTGAACGGCCAGTGCTAGCCTGTTTGAACGGCCAGTGCTAGCCTGTTTGAACGGCCAGTGCTAGCCTGTTTGAACGGCCAGTGCTAGCCTGTTTGAACGGCCAGTGCTAGCCTGTTTGAACGGCCAGTGCTAGCCTGTCTGAACGGCCATACGGCCAGCGCTAGCCTGTCTGAGCGGCCATACGGCCAGCGCTAGCCTGTCTGAACGGCCATACGGCCAGCGCTAGCCTGTTTGAACGGCCATACGGCCAGCGCTAGCCTGTTTGAACGGCCAGCGCTAGCCTGTTTGAACGGCCAGCGCTAGCCTGTTTGAACGGCCAGCGCTAGCCTGTTTGAACGGCCAGCGCTAGCCTGTTTGAACGGCCAGCGCTAGCCTGTTTGAACGGCCAGCGCTAGCCTGTTTGAACGGCCAGCGCTAGCCTGTTTGAACGGCCAGCGCTAGCCTGTTTGAACGGCCAGCGCTAGCCTGTCTGAACGGCCATACGGCCAGCGCTAGCCTGTCTGAGCGGCCATACGGCCAGCGCTAGCCTGTTTGAACGGCCATACGGCCAGCGCTAGCCTGTTTGAACGGCCAGCGCTAGCCCGTTTGAACGGCCAGCGCTAGCCCGTTTGAACGGCCAGCGCTAGCCTGTTTGAACGGCCAGCGCTAGCCTGTTTGAACGGCCAGCGCTAGCCTGTTTGAACGGCCAGCGCTAGCCTGTTTGAACGGCCAGCGCTAGCCTGTTTGAACGGCCAGCGCTAGCCCGTTTGAACGGCCAGCGCTAGCCCGTTTGAACGGCCAGCGCTAGCCCGTTTGAACGGCCAGCGCTAGCCCGTCTGAACGGCCAGCGCTAGCCCGTCTGAACGGCCAGCGCTAGCCCGTCTGAACGGCCAGCGCTAGCCCGTCTGAACGGCCAGCGCTAGCCCGTCTGAACGGCCAGCGCTAGCCCGTCTGAACGGCCAGCGCTAGCCCGTCTGAACGGCCAGTGCTAGCCCGTCTGAACGGCCATGCGGCCAGTGCTAGCCCGTCTGAACGGCCATGCGGCCAGTGCTAGCCCGTCTGAACGGCCATGCGGCCAGTGCTAGCCCGTCTGAACGGCCATGCGGCCAGTGCTAGCCCGTCTGAACGGCCATGCGGCCAGTGCTAGCCCGTCTGAACGGCCATGCGGCCAGTGCTAGCCCGTCTGAACGGCCATGCGGCCAGTGCTAGCCCGTCTGAACGGCCATGCGGCCAGTGCTAGCCCGTCTGAACGCGGGCCCGCCAGTGCTAGCCCGTCTGAACGGCCATGCGGCCAGTGCTAGCCCGTCTGAACGGCCATGCGGCCAGTGCTAGCCCGTCTGAACGGCCATGCGGCCAGTGCTAGCCCGTCTGAACGGCCATGCGGCCAGTGCTAGCCCGTCTGAACGGCCATGCGGCCAGTGCTAGCCCGTCTGAACGGCCATGCGGCCAGTGCTAGCCCGTCTGAACGGCCATGCGGCCAGTGCTAGCCCGTCTGAACGGCCATGCGGCCAGTGCTAGCCCGTCTGAACGGCCATGCGGCCAGTGCTAGCCCGTCTGAACGGCCATGCGGCCAGTGCTAGCCCGTCTGAACGGCCATGCGCGCCAGTGCTAGCCCGTCTGAACGGCCATGCGGCCAGTGCTAGCCCGTCTGAACGGCCATGCGGCCAGTGCTAGCCCGTCTGAACGGCCTTGCGGCCAGTGCTAGCCCGTCTGAACGGCCTTGCGGCCAGTGCTAGCCCGTCTGAACGGCCTTGCGGCCAGTGCTAGCCCGTCTGAACGGCCATACGGCCAGTGCTAGCCCGTCTGAACGGCCATACGGCCAGTGCTAGCCCGTCTGAACGGCCATACGGCCAGTGCTAGCCCGTCTGAACGGCCATACGGCCAGTGCTAGCCCGTCTGAACGGCCATACGGCCAGTGCTAGCCCGTCTGAACGGCCATACGGCCAGTGCTAGCCCGTCTGAACGGCCATACGGCCAGTGCTAGCCTGTCTGAACGGCCAGTGCTAGCCTGTTTGAACGGCCAGTGCTAGCCTGTTTGAACGGCCAGTGCTAGCCTGTTTGAACGGCCAGTGCTAGCCTGTTTGAACGGCCAGTGCTAGCCTGTCTGAACGGCCAGTGCTAGCCTGTCTGAACGGCCCTACGGCCAGTGCTAGCCTGTCTGAACGGCCCTACGGCCAGTGCTAGCCCGTCTGAACGGCCCTACGGCCAGTGCTAGCCCGTCTGAACGGCCATACGGCCAGTGCTAGCCCGTCTGAACGGCCAGTGCTAGCCCGTCTGAACGGCCTTGCGGCCAGTGCTAGCCCGTCTGAACGGCCTTGCGGCCAGTGCTAGCCCGTCTGAACGGCCTTGCGGCCAGTGCTAGCCCGTCTGAACGGCCTTGCGGCCAGTGCTAGCCCGTCTGAACGTCCATACGGCCAGTGCTAGCCCGTCTGAACGGCCATACGGCCAGTGCTAGCCCGTCTGAACGGCCATACGGCCAGTGCTAGCCTGTCTGAACGGCCATACGGCCAGTGCTAGCCTGTCTGAACGGCCATACGGCCAGTGCTAGCCTGTCTGAACGGCCAGTGCTAGCCTGTTTGAACGGCCAGTGCTAGCCTGTTTGAACGGCCAGTGCTAGCCTGTTTGAACGGCCAGTGCTAGCCTGTCTGAACGGCCCTACGGCCAGTGCTAGCCTGTCTGAACGGCCATACGGCCAGTGCTAGCCTGTCTGAACGGCCATACGGCCAGTGCTAGCCTGTCTGAACGGCCATACGGCCAGTGCTAGCCTGTCTGAACGGCCAGTGCTAGCCTGTCTGAACGGCCAGTGCTAGCCTGTCTGAACGGCCAGTGCTAGCCTGTCTGAACCGCCAGTGCTAGCCTGTCTGAACCGCCACGCAGCCAGTGCTAAACGGCCAGTGCAAGCCTGTCTGAACGGCCAGTGCTAGCCTGTCTGAACGGCCAGTGCTAGCCTGTCTGAACGGCCAGTGCTAGCCTGTCTGAACGGCCAGTGCTAGCCTGTCTGAACGGCCAGTGCTAGCCTGTCTGAACGGCCAGTGCTAGCCTGTCTGAACGGCCAGTGCTAGCCTGTCTGAACGGCCAGTGCTAGCCTGTTTGAACGGCCAGTGCTAGCCTGTTTGAACGGCCATACGGCCAGCGCTAGCCTGTTTGAATGGCCAGTGCTACCCTGTTTGAACGGCCAGCGCTAGCCTGTTTGAACGGCCATACGGCCAGTGCAAGCCTGTTTGAACGGCCAGTGCTAGCCTGTCTGAACGGCCATACGGCCAGTGCTAGCCTGTCTGAACGGCCATGCGGCCAGTGCTAGCCTGTCTGAACGGCCATGCGGCCAGTGCTAGCCTGTTTGAATGGCCAGTGCTACCCTGTTTGAACGGCCAGTGCTAGCCTGTTTGAACGGCCATACGGCCAGTGCAAGCCTGTTTGAACGGCCAGCGCTAGCCTGTCTGAACGGCCATGCGGCCAGCGCTAGCCTGTCTGAACGGCCATGCGGCCAGCGCTAGCCTGTCTGAACGGCCATGCGGCCAGCGCTAGCCTGTCTGAACGGCCATGCGGCCAGCGCTAGCCTGTCTGAACGGCCATGCGGCCAGCGCTAGCCTGTCTGAACGGCCATGCGGCCAGCGCTAGCCTGTCTGAACGGCCATGCGGCCAGCGCTAGCCTGTCTGAACGGCCATGCGGCCAGCGCTAGCCTGTCTGAACGGCCATACGGCCAGCGCTAGCCTGTCTGAACGGCCATACGGCCAGCGCTAGCCTGTCTGAACGGCCATACGGCCAGCGCTAGCCTGTCTGAACGGCCATACGGCCAGCGCTAGCCTGTCTGAACGGCCATACGGTAGCTAGTTTTCCAGTTTGTTCATGAAGTTGTATGGCACCAAAGTTCCGGGACAGTTCTCAAACTCAGCAGGTATTTGACAGCTTGCACGGTGCTTCGCTTCTTTGGAAAATTTGGCCAATGTGATGTTAGATTTTACTCTGTTTTTTTTAAATCTAACAGACAACTAGGAAAAGCTCAAACCAAGTTTATTCACCCAATGGGTCAGCTGAACAGACAAAGACATGTTCCCAAGTATATAAACCCCCCTTTAGGCGGAGTCTCCTCCTTCTCACTAAACATAACTTCCTGCCTAGCAACAAAGATATAAAGTGATGTTGTCGTTAATAAACGGTTCCTTCTCCCTTAACGTGACCTGACCTCAGCCCCCGATTCCTCACTAATCCACAGCTTTCCAACCTTATCAGTGACCACAGCCATGCGATTGCCTTTCCCTTACTCGGTAACATTCCAAGGCGCTGGCTCATATCCAACCTTAATTGACCCCACCTACAGATAACCATTAACCTGTGGTGTAGCAAGTATTTCAAATCACAACAACTGAAACCAGACTGACAATAACGTGTTCTGCGTTCCCCTCTCTCCCTCAGGACCACGAACAAGGATATTTCAAGTTCAGAAGTCAGAACCCATCAGCGATAACGTCACAGCGAGCAGTAAGCTAAAGAACATATCATGAAAACGAATTAGTGCATTAGCTACAACTTCACTACACTAGCCAGCTAGAGGGAGTATTCAGCATGGAGTGTGTCAACTAGCGCTGTTAGCATCCCTGCCTTTCCCGTCATACGGATTGGTTTGACACATGTTCAGCCAGCGAGCAGACGCTAGCTAGCTAACGCGTTAACTAGCTAATTTGTGCACATATTGAATTTCATAAATACTGATTCTACCACCACAGAAAAACCTTAGCTATATGTAGAATGAGGTAGTGAAGACTTGCTCATGAACAAAAAGTTGAATATTAGCTACAGGGCAATTGTTTTTGGTAAGATTAAGTGATTAATTTGAGGATGAAAAAGGGGGTTCAGTGGACAATGTCTGCTCGTTCCGTGGGTAAGAGAATGCTCCTACCACTGTCTCTCCCATGCATCTTCCACCAGTGTTTTGGGTTACTGTCCCAGAAACGGCTTGTACTGCCCCAGAAACGGCGAACGGCGTGTACTGCCCCAGAAACTGCTTGTACCCACAGCACTAACTTTCTAGTTGGTGATCTCCTGCTCGTTTAGTACAGTGCAGTCAGGATTCACACAGCGAGTTAGTTCTCTGTCTTCTCTCTGTTTATCGTACTGGTTCATGTGTCATCAAGTCTGTTGTCTGCCTTCTCTCTGTTTATCATACTGGTTCATGTGTCATCAAGTCTGTGTTGTCTGCCTTCTCTCTGTTTATCGTACTGGTTCATGTGTCATCAAGTCTGTGTTGTCTGCCTTCTCTCTGTTTATCATACTGGTTCATGTGTCATCAAGTCTGTGTTGTCTGCCTTCTCTCTGTTTATCATACTGGTTCATGTGTCATCAAGTCTGTGTTGTCTGCCTTCTCTCTGTTTATCATACTGGTTCATGTGTCATCAAGTCTGTGTTGTCTGCCTTCTCTCTGTTTATCATACTGGTTCATGTGTCATCAAGTCTGTGTTGTCTGCCTTCTCTCTGTTTATCGTACTGGTTCATGTGTCATCAAGTCTGTGTTGTCTGCCTTCTCTCTGTTTATCATACTGGTTCATGTGTCATCAAGTCTGTGTTGTCTGCCTTCTCTCTGTTTATCATACTGGTTCATGTTGTGTCATCAAGTCTGTGTTGTCTGCCTTCTCTCTGTTTATCATACTGGTTCATGTTGTGTCATCAAGTCTGTGTTGTCTGCCTTCCCTCTGTTTATCGTACTGGTTCATGTGTCATCAAGTCTGTGTTGTCTGCCTTCTCTCTGTTTATCGTACTGGTTCATGTGTCATCAAGTCTGTGTTGTCTGCCTTCTCTCTGTTTATCGTACTGGTTCATGTGTCATCAAGTCTGTGTTGTCTGCCTTCTCTCTGTTTATCGTACTGGTTCATGTGTCATCAAGTCTGTGTTGTCTGCCTTCTATCTGTTTATCGTACTGGTTCATGTGTCATCAAGTCTGTGTTGTCTGCCTTCTCTCTGTTTATCATACTGGTTCATGTGTCATCAAGTCTGTGTTGTCTGCCTTCTCTCTGTTTATCGTACTGGTTCATGTGTCATAAAGTCTGTGTTGCTTGTGTGTGCCATTTCACTGGTGGAGCGCGTATTCAGGAAGCGGGGTGTGGGTTGTGTTTGTGAACTCATTTTAGCTCACAACAAGCTTGTAGCGTGGCTAATACTAGACCGAAAAACACTGCAAAGCCCAATGTGGAAGAGTATGTATCAAGACTACACTCCATGGACTACCGGGTCAACACTACACTCCATGGACTACCGGGTCAACACTACACTCCATGGACTACCGGGTCAACACTACACTCCATGGACTACCGGGTCAACACTACACTCCATGGACTACCGGGTCAACACTACACTCCATGGACTACCGGGTCAACACTACACTCCATGAACTACCGGGTCAATACTACAGTCCACGTCCCTAATCATCCATCCAGCCTGACTATCCCCCCTACTCCATCCTAACCATTCATCCTGACTGTCCCCCCTACTCCGTCCTAACCATCCAGCCAGACTGTCCCCCCTACTCCGTCCTAACCATTCATCCAGCCTGACTGTCCCCCTACTCCATCCTAACCATTCATCCTGACTGTCCCCCTACTCCGTCCTAACCATCCAGCCAGACTGTCCCCCCTACTCCGTCCTAACCATTCATCCAGCCTGACTGTCCCCCCTACTCCATCCTAACCATTCATCCTGACTGTCCCCCTACTCCGTCCTAACCATTCATCCTGACTATCCCCCCTACTCCGTCCTAACCATCCAGCCAGACTGTCCCCCCTACTCCGTCCTAACCATTCATCCAGCCTGACTGTCCCCCCTACTCCATCCTAACCATTCATCCTGACTGTCCCCCTACTCCGTCCTAACCATCCAGCCAGACTGTCCCCCCCTACTCCGTCCTAACCATTCATCCAGCCTGACTGTCCCCCCTACTCCATCCTAACCATTCATCCTGACTGTCCCCCTACTCCATCCTAACCATCCATCCTGACTGTCCCCCTACTCCATCCTAACCATTCATCCAGCCCGACTGTCCCCCCTACTCCGTCCTAACCATCAATCCAGCCTGACTGTCCCCCTACTCCATCCTAACCATCCATCCTGTCCCCCTACTCCATCCTAACCATTCATCCAGCCAGGCTGAGTGGTTCTTGTTGGCTTGAAAATAAGCCTAAAGACATTAGGGAGGAGTGGGCTTCATGGTGCTGACTTGTGTAAACTGAGCCCCCTGCTGACCTGCAGCCCAGACATTCTTATGGTAGTAGTAATTTAAAATCAGCGTAGGTTAATAATCCAAGTAAACATACGCTGATTAAAACACCTGGTTTTCTGGGAAATGTAATGATTAGGACAAGTTAACCTCTTAATAGGCGTTCCAGAGGTGTGTTTGATCTGCGCATGTGCCAGCACCAGCCGAGTGGGCCTCCCTCTTTAGGGCGAGCGGGCCTCTTGGGCCTCCCTCTTTAGGGCAAGTGAGGTTATGCATTTTAGTAAACATACACATTTTATCAAATCAAACAGGCTTCCCAAAAAGAACATGGTCGCTGTGGTAGAACGTTTATTTTGGTTGACGAAGTCCCATCAGGTAGCCTGATTTCTGTCCATGTAAACAGGATTATTAGGGAAATCGTTCTTGCAAACCACGCAAATGTTTTATTCAAACTATTATATTAATCTGACAATCCACAGTAATGGTATGATTGTGTGCCTTTCTCATTGGCAGCTCACCTGGATAGCTAGACGTTAGGCTCGTCACAGACAGATCACTTCTGTGGGTGAATTCATTCAAATGAGGAGAGACTTTGAACTGTGGACTCATGTTGGGTGTAGCTAACAGGTTACAAATTACCTCAAAATGGAGTGAGGCAGTGCATTGGGAGGTTTCTATACAACACTGACTGTGGACTTGTCACATTGATTGGGTTGTGTGAATGTGTACAAACAAGTAACACAACAACAAGTCAGGACTATGTAGCTACCCTTAAATGCAGATTCGGGATCAGACTTTTTGTTCGACAGGCAAACCCTTCCCTGTCTGAACCAATTAAGATCTGTCCCCCCTTTACCAACTATGGGAACAAGGGCAATCCCAGAGACCAATCAATGAGCTACAACGAACAGGAGTTCTGACCATGCGTAGTGTGTGGTGATTGACTTGTTAGCTAACGAGTAAACGAAAGGAAAAGCAAGGTGACTCAATGCCTTCAGAAAATATTCACACCCTTTGACCTTTTCCACATTTTGTTGTTACAGCCTGAATTTAAAAAAGAGACACAATTGAGATTGTTTTGGTCACTGGCCTACACACACAATACCCCATAATGTCAAAGAGGAATTATGTTTTTTGAAATTGTTACAAATTAATTAAAAAAATGTAAAATGTATATGTCTTGAACCGCTAAATAAGTTCAGGGGTAAAAATGTGCTTAACAAGTTTTAAAAGTTGCATGGAGTCACTGTGTGCAGTAATAGTGTTTAACAGTACAACAACAAAAAAATGCATGAAATGAAAATGAAATGTATGCATTCACTACTGTAAGTCGCTCTGGATAAGAGCGTCTGCTAAATGACTAAAATGTAATGTAACATGATTTTGAATGACTACATCTGTCAGGTCCCTCAGTCGAGCAGTGAATTTCAAAACAGATTCAACCAAAGACCAGGGAGGTTTTCCAACGCCTCGCAAAGAAGGGCACCTATTGGTAGATGGGTAAAATGTAAAAAAAAATAAAGATATTGAATATCCCTTTGAGCATGGTGAAGTTATTAATTACACTTTGGATGGTGTATCAATACACCCAGTCACTACAAAGATACAGGCGTCCTTCCTAACTCAGTTGCCGGAGAAGAAGGAAACCGCTCAGGGATTTCACTACGAGGCTAATGGTGACTTTAAAACAGTTACAGAGTTTAATGGCTGTGATAGGAGAAAACTGAAAACATTCTAGTTACTCCACAATACTAACCTAAATGACAGAGTGAAAAGAAGGAAGCCTGTACAGAATAAAAAATATTCAAAACCATGTATCCTGTTTGCAACAAGGCAATAAAGTAATACTGTAAAAGATTTGGCAAAGTAATTAACTTTTTGCAGTTGTAAATGAGAACTTGTTCTCAACTGGCCTACCTGGTTTAAATAAAGGACTTGTTCTCAACTGGCCTACCTGGTTAAATAAAGGACTTGTTCCCCAACTGGCCTACCTGGTTAAATAAAGGACTTGTTCTCAACTGGCCTACCTGGTTTAAATAAAGGACTTGTTCTCAACTGGCCTACCTGGTTTAAATAAAGGACTTGTTCTCAACTGGCCTACCTGGTTTAAATAAAGGACTTGTTCTCAACTGGCCTACCTGGTTTAAATAAAGGACTTGTTCTCAACTGGCCTACCTGGTTAAATAAAGGGGAAATGAAAAAAGGCCGGTTAGTTCAGTTGGTCAGAGCATCATGCTGATAACGCGAAGGTCGCGGGTTTGATACCCGTACTGACCAGGATCTATTTTGGGGGCGGCAGGTAGTCTAGTGGTTCGAGAGTTGGACCGGAAGGTTGCTGGATTGAATCCCCGAGCTGACAAGGTAAAAATATGTCGTTCTGTCCCTGAACAAGGCAGTTAACCCACTGTTCCTAGGCCCTCATTGTAAATAAGAATTTGTTCTTACATGACTTGCCTAGTTAAATAAAGGTTAAATAAAGATAAAATAGTCAAAGGGTATGAATACTTATTGATGGCTCTATAGCATAGCATTAGTAAAACATGTGCTTGGCTCTCAGTTCACCCAACTAGCTAGTTAGCTACACGTTTTTCTCAATACCACGTTAAATATGACTTAGTGTAACCCCATTAGTTTACTGTATTTTAAAATAGTTATTTAGGCACATAGTTAACGTTAGTTAACGTTAGTTAGCGTGTTTTTTTTAACCATTCTAGGTAACTACCTAGCTAGTTAGCGGCTAACTGTAGGTGGGATTCATTGACAGTCTGTCCTTGAATGTATTTCCGTACTGAACAAATGATCCTCAAGGAACAAGGGTGTAGTGTTATAGTTAGTACCAGTCTGGGCAGGAAAAGTGAAATAAATCAAGAGTTATATCTCAGGAGAAACAGACATTCATACCATGTCCTCTAGTTCGCGATTAGCTCGGTTAGCTGCTCCGTCTTGGCCCTGGACGGGACTGGCGCTGCCTTCTGGAGTTGTCCGTTCTCCGTTCCGTTTCCCCGGTGAGTCCTTCGTCTTGTTACGGTTCCACAGGTAAACGGCTCCTACACCCAGCACTATAGGGGTTCCGATCAGGAGGGCCAGCTGCCAGCGGGGGAGACTGCTCCCGGACTGCGGCTCAACGGGCTTTGAAGCGGCCATCATCCACCATGCAATGAGAGAGAGAGCACACACACACACCGCTTACACGACCCACTCCGTTAACCGAGAGGTTATAGCAGAAACACTGGGATCTTGGGATACTGGCGGGGCGCTGTTCAACTGCAACCGGGGTTGGGGTACTCTGTACTTCCGGACTACACAGGACAACAACAATAAAAAACACCACTACAAAATGACATGAGGTGCCAAGGACTCCATCTAGTGTACGTTGTATGTAATGGAGGCTGTAACAAATTCATATCAACAGACCTACCTTGACTATGAGAGCGATACATTAGGTCTGTATTTGTTGTGCTTTACTACCTGTGCTTTACCACCTGATAAATACGGTCGTTATTTAACACTCACATAAACTGTTCATGTTATTAACCTTTATTTTAACAAGGTGTCATATTGACACCAAAGCTGTGTTCGAATACCCATACTAACATACTGTATACTACATACTTAATGAGTATACACTTAATACTATATACTCTTTTTTCCATTTTAGTATACTGTCAACGAAAGGTATCCTTTCAGTTGAGCTTACGGCTCTTCGCCTGTCTACAGGAAGTTGATACTGTTGCTATGCAACCTCTTGCTAGCTAGTTAGCAAAACAAATGACTAGTTATACATTTTACAACTTCGGGTGCGTTCTTAAATTCAATCTGGAGTGCCAGAGTGGGCTGATAAATTCAGAGGGTTGTCAGATTGTCCGTTTGTAAATTCAGAGGGTTGTCAGATTGTCCGTTTGTAAATTCAGAGCGTTGTCAGATTGTTCGTTTGTAAATTCAGAGCATTGTCAGATTGTCTGTTTGTAAATTCAGAGTGTTGTCAGATTGTCTGTTTGTAAATTCAGAGTGTTGTCAGATTATCCGTTTGTAAATTCAGAGTGTTGTCAGATTGTCCGTTTGTATATTCAGAGCGTTGCCAGATTGTCCGTTTGTAAATTCAGAGCGTTGTCAGATTGTCCGTTTGTAAATTCAGAGGGTTGTCAGATTGTCCGTTTGTAAATTCAGAGTGTTGTCAGATTGTCCGTTTGTAAATTCAGAGGGTTGTCAGATTGTCCGTTTGTAAATTCAGAGGGTTGTCAGATTGTCCGTTTGTAAATTCAGAGGGTTGTCAGATTGTCCGTTTGTAAATTCAGAGGGTTGTCAGATTGTCCGTTTGTAAATTCAGAGCGTTGTCAGATTGTCCGTTTGTAAATTCAGAGCGTTGTCAGATTGTCCGTTTGTAAATTCAGAGCGTTGTCAGATTGTCCGTTTGTAAATTCAGAGGGTTGTCAGATTGTCCGTTTGTAAATTCAGAGTGTTGTCAGATTGTTGTCAGATTGTCCGTTTGTAAATTCAGAGTGTTGTCAGATTGTCCGTTTGTAAATTCAGAGGGTTGTCAGATTGTCCGTTTGTAAATTCAGAGTGTTGTCAGATTGTCTGTTTGTAAATTCAGAGTGTTGTCAGATTATTCGTTTGTAAATTCAGAGTGTTTCGCTCTCGGAGAGCACACTGGACAGGAGTTGGGTTGATTTGAGCATTCTGACCTTACAACGGCAGTCAAGCTAACATTGGCTAGCTTGCTAGCTACTTCCAGACATAAATGAGACCACTCTGACCATTTTACTCTCCCCCTAGCAGAGCTGGTTAGGCAGTTTTCATGTTATCCAGAGCGTTGGTGAATGTAACTGTGCTGCTGGCAACAATTTTATTACGCTTTTTTTGCTAAGTTTACTGACACCGGACATATTGTAAATTCATCAGTTATTCTGCGCTCTGGTAACGTCGGAGTAGATAGCCAGAGCGAAGTTACCAAAGCACTCGAATGTCCATTGAGAACGAACGCACAAACTATACCCTTTAGCTAAGCTAACAATGACGGGAATAATCAAGTCAATAAACGTTGGGTAGTTAGTTAGCCTATAGTTAATATACTGGCAAGTTTGATGTATAAGTAGCCAACTAGCTAGCTAGTTAGTTAGCTAGCTAACATACCGGTACGTACTGCTGTAATGATATGCTATGTGGTTCATAAGGACAGCGTAGCTAACAAATTGTCAGCCAACATAACGTGTAAGGTAATTTATTTGAAAAGTCGTTACTTTATTACATTTTCTCAACATTTCTCATAATTAGTTAAAGCATTGAATTTGTATCCTCTCTCGTTGGACTTCGGCTGAATATTTTCCGCCATTTTCTTCAAATATGAAAACGCTATGAAGCCACGCCCATTTCCTGAAGAATTGCATTATGGGCCCTAAAAGTACATAAATAGTGTCGACTGCTTGTATACTTGGTATTTTGGTGAATGTAGTCCGACATCCACGAACTGGATATAAACTCTCTATATATACTGCAAAAAAAAAATAAAGGGAACACTTAAACAACACATCCTAGATCTGAATGAAAGAAATAATCTTATTAAATATTTTTTTCTTTACATAGTTGAATGTGCTGACAACAAAATCACACAAAAATAATCAATGGAAATCCAATTTATCAACCCATGGAGGTCTGGATTTGGAGTCACACTCAAAATTAAAGTGGAAAACCACACTACAGGCTGATTCAACTTTGATGTAATGTCCTTAAAACAAGTCAAAATGAGGCTCAGTAGTGTGTGTGGCCTCCACGTGCCTGTATGACCTCCCTACAACGCCTGGGCATGCTCCTGATGAGGTGGCGGATGGTCTCCTGAGGGATCTCCTCCCAGACCTGGACTAAAGCATCCGCCAACTCCTGGACAGTCTGTGGTGCAACGTGGCGTTGGTGGATGGAGCGAGACATGATGTCCCAGATGTGCTCAATTGGATTCAGGTCTGGGGAACGGGCGGGCCAGTCCATAACATCAATGCCTTCCTCTTGCAGGAACTGCTGACACACTCCAGCCACATGAGGTCTAGCATTGTCTTGCATTAGGAGGAACCCAGGGCCAACCGCACCAGCATATGGTCTCACAAGGGGTCTGAGGATCTCATCTCGGTACCTAATGGCAGTCAGGCTACCTCTGGCGAGCACATGGAGGGCTGTGCGGCCCCCCCAAAGAAATGCCACCCCACACCATGACTGACCCACCACCAAACCGGTCATGCTGGAGGATGTTGCAGGCAGCAGAACGTTCTCCACGGCGTCTCCAGACTCTGTCACGTCTGTCACGTGCTCAGTGTGAACCTGCTTTCATCTGTGAAGAGCACAGGGCGCCAGTGGCGAATTTGCCAATCTTGGTGTTCTCTGACAAATGCCAAACGTCCTGCACGGTGTTGGGCAGTAAGCACAACCCCCACCTGTGGACGTCGGGCCCTCATACCACCCTCATGGAGTCTGTTTCTGATCGTTTAAGCAGACACATGCACATTTGTGGCCTGCTGGAGGTCATTTTGCAAGGCTCTGGCAGTGCTTCTCCTGCTCCTCCTTGCACAAAGGCAGAGGTAGCGGTCCTGCTGCTGGGTTGTTGCCCTCCTACGGCCTCCTCCACGTCTCCTGATGTACTGGCCTGTCTCCTGGTAGCGCCTCCATGCTCTGGATACTACGCTGACTGACACAGCAAACCTTCTTGCCACAGCTCGTATTGAAGTGCCATCCTGGATGAGCTGCACTACCTGAGCCACTTGTGTGGGTTGTAGACTCCGTCTCATGCTACCACTAGAGTGAAAGCACCGCCAGCATTCAAAAGTGACCAAAACATCAGCCAGGAAGCATAGGAACTGAGAAGTGGTCTGTGGTCCCCACCTGCAGAACCACTCCTTTATTGGGGGTGTCTTGCTAATTGCCTATAATTTCCACCTGTTGTCTATTCCACTTGCACAACAGCATGTGAAATGTATTGTCAATCAGTGTTGCTTCCTAAGTGGACAGTTTGATTTCACAGAAGTTTGATTGACTAGGAGTTACATTGTGTTGTTTAAGTGTTACCTTTATTTTTTTGAGCAGTGTATATAAACTCTCTATATACAAACTCTATATATAAACTCTATATATATAAACTCTCTATATATAAACTCTATATATATAAACTCTCTATATATAAACTCTCTATATATAAACTCTATATATACAAACTCTCTCTATATAAACTCTATATATACAAACTCTATAGATAAACTCGATATATATAAACTCTATATATACAAACTCTATATATAAACTCTCTCTATATATATATATATATATATATATATATATATAAACTCTATATATATAAACTCTATATATAAACTCTATATATATAAACTCTCTATATATAAATTCTATATATAGACTCTCTATATATAAACTATATATAAACTCTAAATATACAAACTTTCTATATACAAACTTTCTATATATAAACTCTATATATAAACTCTATATATACATTACATTTACATTTACATTACATTTAAGTCATTTAGCAGACGCTCTTATCCAGAGCGACTTACAAATTGGTGCATTCACCTTATGATATCCAGTGGAACAACCACTTTACAATAGTGCATCTAAATCTTTTAAGGGGGGGTTAGAAGGATTACTTTATCCTATCCTAGGTATTCCTTAAAGAGGTGGGGTTTCAGGTGTCTCCGGAAATATATACATATATATCCCATATACAAACTCTCTATATATACAAACTCTCTATATAAACTCTCAATGTATAAACTCTATATATACAAACTCTCTATATATACAAACTCTCTCTATATATATAAACTCTCTATATATAAACTCTCTATATATAAACTCTATATATAAACTCTATATATACAAACTCTATATATAAACTCTCTATATATAAACTCTCAGTAGTCTATTGGGTAAAACACCAACGTTTCTGCATCACTGTGCCTTCTTCACTGACCTATTTGATAAGCGACACATAATCCACAGCTGCATTATAATAAATAAATGCCTATTCCTGTTGTAGTATTCTGAAATATTTCATTTATTTCTGAACAGACAGCAGTAACTCTATAACTTTGGCCAAATGTATTTCAATTTATCAGGGATGTGTTAGCTCCACCGAGACCCTTCCCATGGCTATGATTCTATCAGGTAATAAATGATGAAGGACCCTTCCTTCCCATGGCTATGATTCTATCAGGTAATAAATGATGAAGGACCCTTCCTTCCCATGGCTATGATTCTATCAGGTAATAAATGATGAAGGACCCTTCCTTCCCATGGCTATGATTCTATCAGGTAATAAATGATGAAGGGCCCTTCCTTCCCATGGCTATGATTCTATCAGGTAATAAATGATGAAGGGCCCTTCCTTCCCATGGCTATGATTCTATCAGGTAATAAATGATGAAGGGCCCTTCCTTCCCATGGCTATGATTCTATCAGGTAATAAATGATGAAGGACCCTTCCTTCCCATGGCTATGATTCTATCAGGTAATAAATGATGAAGGACCCTTCCTTCCCATGGCTATGATTCTATCAGGTAATAAATGATGAAGGACCCTTCCTTCCCATGGCTAGGATTCTATCAGGTAACAAATGATGAAGGACCCTTCCCATGGCTATGATTCTATCAGGTAATAAATGATGAAGGACCCTTCCCATGGCTATGATTCTATCAGGTAATAAATGATGAAGGGCCCTTCCTTCCCATGGGTAGGATTCTATCAGGTAATAAATGATGAAGGACCCTTCCTTCCCATGGCTAGGATTCTATCAGGTAATAAATGATGAAGGACCCTTCCTTCCCATGGCTAGGATTCTATCAGGTAATAAATGATGAAGGACCCTTCCTTCCCATGGCTATGATTCTATCAGGTAATAAATGATGAAGGACCCTTCCTTCCCATGGCTATGATTCTATCAGGTAATAAATGATGAAGGACCCTTCCTTCCCATGGCTATGATTCTATCAGGTAATAAATGATGAAGGGCCCTTCCTTCCCATGGCTATGATTCTATCAGGTAATAAATGATGAAGGACCCTTCCCATGGCTAGGATTCTATCAGGTAATAAATGATGAAGGACCCTTCCTTCCCATGGCTATGATTCTATCAGGTAATAAATGATGAAGGACCCTTCCCATGGCTATGATTCTATCAGGTAATAAATTATGAAGGACCCATCCCATGGCTATGATTCTATCAGGTAATAAATTATGAAGGGCCCTTCCTTCCCATGGCTATGATTCTATCAGGTAATACATGAAGGACAACACTGGAGAGATGGTAGTTGCAGACTCATGTCTATCAGAGCAGAGAGAGGGAAATGGATCACAGAAAGGGAATCTCATTCTGGTTCTGTAAGAAATACAGTCAAGCTTCTCTCTCTCATCTCACACCACAGCAACTACCATGAGTTGGTCTCTCGGTTACAATAAACCAGAGCTAGGCCCAGCCCGAATACATTCTTAGAAAATCAGGTGCGGGCTGAAAATCTACATTTTCACATTAGGCTATGTTTTTTTAGGGGGGGCAGGAGAATTAATGAGGAGGCAACTCGAATTAACACTGACTGCTTTTATTCGAATTTGTACGTTGCAAACGTTGGGAAAAAAATGTCATGCCACGAAAGGTACTAGATCCTCACAAATAGGTTCCTGAATGAAACAGACCAAAACTTAGAGGTGCCGAATCCTATTATTGCCGGATCACATTAAGCACTGGATGGTAGGGAATTTCTTGATTTATTTTCCTTTTTTCATGCAAATTAAAAAGGACTTATACTCCAGTATAGTTGGTGGCGGTAATGCAACGTTTATTGGAGGCCAACAGCCGTTAAACCTCATCAAAGGAGGAGAAGAAGAAGAAGCAGCCGCTCATCTGATCAGGAAGTAAACAATGTTTGGCGCTAAACTTCCTTCCTTGTTGTTTCTCTACAACTTTCCTCTGCTTTTGGAAATATGGCGAGTTTCCCACAGAAAATAAAAAACGAGCATACCGGAAGAAACCAAGAACAGTCTGACTGAAAAAGATTTGCAGAAGTGGGGTTTGCAAGGTTTGTGGTGGGGAATGGTGGCCAAAGTTAATGTAAGTTAATGGTTAGCCTACGACAGAGACTGGTTCTGGTATTTACCGCCATGCCCAACACACTGGATCTGTAGTAGCTAGCTAGCAGTCTAACTTTAATTTTTTTTAAAATTTAGCTAGCAACCTAACGTGTTAGTAAGCACTGGCAGTGTTCAACTAGTAATTAAACGACATTTGCCGTAGCTTGGTGGTATTAGTTGAACTCAATCAATTTTTATTTGTCACATGCGCCGAATATAATGCTTAATTACAAGCTTTTAACCAACAATGTCGTTTTAAGAAAATACCTTAAAAAAAAAAGTAAGAGATAAGAAGAGCAGCATTAAATAACAATAGCGAGGCTATATACAGGGTGTTACGGTACAGAGTCAATGTGGAGGCTATATACAGGGTATTACGGTACAGAGTCAATGTGGGGGCTATATACAGGGGGTACCGGTACAGAGTCAATGTGGGGGCTATATACAGGGTGTTACGGTACAGAGTCAATGTGGAGGCTATATACAGGGGGGTACCGGTACAGAGTCAATGTGGAGGCTATATACAGGGGGTACCGGTACAGAGTCAATGTGGAGGCTATATACAGGGGGGGTACCGGTACAGAGTCAATGTGGAGGCTATATACAGGGGATACCGGTACAGAGTCAATGTGGAGGCTATATACAGGGGGTACCGGTACAGAGTCAATGTGGAGGCTATATACAGGGGGGTACCGGTACAGAGTCAATGTGGAGGCTATATACAGGGGGGTACCGGTACAGAGTCAATGTGGAGGCTATATACAGGGGGGTACCGGTACAGAGTCAATGTGGAGGCTATATACAGGGGGGTACCGGTACAGAGTCTATGTGGAGGCTATATACAGGGGGTACCGGTACAGAGTCAATGTGTAGGCTATATACAGGGGGTACCGGTACAGAGTCAATGTGAGGGGGCACCGGTGACGAGGTAATTGAGATAATATGTACATGTAGGTAGATTTATTAAAGTGACTTACGCATCGATAATAACAGAGAGTAGCAGCAGTGTAGAGGGGGGGAGGGGGCAATGCAAATAGTCTGGGTAGCCATTTGATTAGCTGTTCAGGAGTCCTATGGCTTGGGGATGGAAGCTGTTTAGAAGCCTCTTGGACCTAGACTTGGAGCTCTGGTACCGCTTGCCGTGCGGTAGCAGAGAGAACAGTCTATGATTAGGGTGGCTGGAGTGATTGACAATTTTTAGTGCCTTCCTCTGACACCGCCTGGTATAAAGGTCCTGGATGGCAGGAAGCTTGGCCCAGTGATGTACTGGGCTGTACGCACTACTCTCTGTAGTGCCTTGCTGTCATTCGCTAGAGAAAGAAATCACATCTTTGGTGGTGTTTTCAGTAGTTAGATTAATTAGCTACTTTTTTTGTGTGCCTTGTAGCAGTGTAGCTAACTACTGGAACTACACTACATTTTCTGCAAAAAAGAAGAAATATGGCAGAAAATGCAATCATTTCCTTTCTTTTTTGAAATCAGACCATGCCAAACTCTGAAATAGGATAAACTACACATTCTGTTAACTGGCTCTAGAGCGATGAACTGGCTCTAGAGCGATGATCTAGAGCGATGAACTGAGTCTAGAGCGATGAACTGGGTCTAGAGCGATGAACTGGGTCTAGAGCGATGAACTGGGTCTAGAGCGATGAACTGGGTCTAGCGCGATGAACTGGGTCTAGAGCGATGATCTAGAGCGATGAACTGGGTCTAGAGCGATGAACTGGGTCTAGAGCGATGAACTGGGTCTAGAGCGATGAACTGGGTCTAGAGCGATGAACTGGCTCTAGAGCGATGAACTGGGTCTAGAGCGATGAACTGGCTCTAGAGCGATGAACTGGCTCTAGAGCGATGAACTGGCTCTAGAGCGATGAACTGGCTCTAGAGCGATGAACTGGGTCTAGAGCGATCTCCATTGCCATTTGTGTTCTATGACATTTCATATTTAGAATAATTTTCAAATTAACTTTAGTTCAGTAAACTTTATTAACTTTAGTTCAGTAAACTTTATTAACTTTAGTTCAGTAAACTTTATTAACTTTAGTTCAGTAATTTATATTAACTTTAGTTCAGTAAACTATATTAACTTTAGTTCAGTAATTTATATTAACTTTAGTTAATTAAACGATATTTTTAAAGGGTATATTTAGTGTTAACTTCTAGTGTGAAGTAACTGATAACTTGGTAAACTCTATTTTCAGAATAGCATCCCCAACTCTGTCGGTAGCGTCACTACTTAACGTAAAAGTGTAACAGAATTCTTCAGGAATGTGCCAGATGAATATGATGTCCTAAAGAGTCTTGCTAACTACATTTTACATTTTAGTCATTTAGCAGACGCTCTTATCCAGAGCGACTTACAGTAGTGAATACATTCATTTCATTTCATGCATTTTTTTGTACTGGCCCCCAGTGGGAATCGAACCCACAACCCTGGCGTTGCACACACCATGCTCTACCAACTGAGCCACAACTACTTGGACTTATCTCTCCCAATAGCATTTTTGTTCCGAAATTAGACTCAGACTTGCGTCCAGCCAATCAATGTTGTTGCTTCCTTCAGGGATTCAGTTGCGAGCCTATCAGCTGGACGGAGTGCAGTGGCTCACTCAGTGCCTGGCCAACCAGCAGGGATGTATCCTAGGAGATGAGATGGGCCTGGGCAAGACCTGCCAGGTGAGAGGTTGTTTTCTTCCCCTAAATGGCAGCCTAGAGCTAGGGCTCTGTCCAAAAGTAGTACACTATATAGGGAATAGGTTGCCATTTGGGATACATTCATATTAGTTCTGGAGGACATCCATATAGATACTATCACCTTTTAATACTTATTGGAATTAAAGGTTCAGGTGTATTTTCTTTACTATATTCCAAGGCAATAATATGGATTCTTCTGATGTTGTTCTGTTGTCTTGTCTGTTTTGCCCTTCACTCAGACCATCTCTCTGCTATTGTACATGAGAGGGGCCCTGCGGCAGGACGGCCCGTTCCTGGTCCTCAGCCCACTGTCTGTCATGGACAACTGGAGGAGCGAGATGAAATGGTGAGGAGAACAACCATTTGTCTTATGTCAGATAACGCAACAGCCTTATTAGGCTTCACTGCAGATGTCCACCGTTCCCTATTTAGCGCACTACTGTTGACCAGATCCCTGTAAACTAATGGTGCCCAGGTCATAGGGGGAATTAGTGTCATGCTACGTAATGACTTGGTGTCATGTTACGTAATGACTTGGTGTCATGTTACGTAATGACTTGGTGTCATGTTACGTAATGACTTGGTGTCATGTTACGTAATGACTTGGTGTCATGTTACGTAATGACTTGGTGTCATGCTACGTAATGACTTGGTGTCATGCTACGTAATGACTTGGTGTCATGCTACGTAATGACTTGGTGTCATGTTACGTAATGACTTGGTGTCATGTTACGTAATGACTTGGTGTCATGTTACGTAATGACTTGGTGTCATGTTACGTAATGACTTGGTGTCATGTTACGTAATGACTTGGTGTCATGTTACGTAATGACTTGGTGTCATGCTACGTAATGACTTAGTGTCATGTTAAGTAATGACTTGGTGTCATGTTACGTAATGACTTGGTGTCATGTTACGTAATGACTTGGTGTCATGTTACGTAATGACTTGGTGTCATGTTACGTAATGACTTGGTGTCATGCTACGTAATCACTTGGTGTCATGTTACGTAATGACTTGGTGTCATGTTACGTAATGACTTGGTGTCATGTTACGTAATGACTTGGTGTCATGCTACGTAATGACTTGGTGTCATGCTACGTAATGACTTGGTGTCATGCTACGTAATGACTTAGTGTCATGTTAAGTAATGACTTGGTGTCATGTTACGTAATGACTTGGTGTCATGTTATGTAATGACTTGGTGTCATGCTACGTAATGACTTGGTGTCATGTTAAGTAATGACTTGGTGTCATGCTACGTAATGACTTGGTGTCATGTTACGTAATGACTTGGTGTCATGTTACGTAATGACTTGGTGTCATGTTACGTAATGACTTGGTGTCATGTTACGTAATGACTTGGTGTCATGTTACGTAATGACTTGGTGTCATGCTACGTAATGACTTGGTGTCATGCTACGTAATGACTTGGTGTCACGCTACGTAATGACTTGGTGTCACGTTGCGTAAATGACTTGGTGTCACGCTACGTAAATGACTTGGTGTCACGCTATGTAATGACTTGGTGCCACGCTATGTAATGACTTGGTGCCACGCTAGGTAATGACTTGGTGCCATGCTAGGTAATGACTTGGTGCCATGCTAGGTAATGACTTGGTGCCATGCTACGTAATGACTTGGTGCCATGCTACGTAATGACTTGGTGTCATGCTACGTAATGACTTGGTGTCATGTTCCACAATGACTTGGTGTCATGTTACGTAATGACTTGGTGTCATGCTACGTAATGACTTGGTGTCATGCTACGTAATGACTTGGTGTCATGCTACGTAATGACTTGGTGTCATGCTACGTAATGACTTGGTGTCATGCTACGTAATGACTTGGTGTCATGCTACGTAATGACTTGGTGTCATGTTACGTAATGACTTGGTGTCATGCTACGTAATGACTTGGTGTCATGTTCCACAATGACTTGGTGTCATGTTCCACAATGACTTGGTGTCATGCTACGTAATGACTTGGTGTCATGCTACGTAATGACTTGGTGTCACGCTACGTAATGACTTGGTGTCATGTTACGTAAATGACTTGGTGTCATGTTACGTAAATGACTTGGTGTCACGCTATGTAATGACTTGGTGTCACGTTACGTAATGACTTGGTGTCATGCTACGTAATGACGTGGTGTCATGTTACGTAATGACTTGGTGTCACGCTATGTAATGACTTGGTGTCACGCTATGTAATGACTTGGTGTCACGTTACGTAATGACTTGGTGTCATGCTACGTAATGACTTGGTGTCATGCTACGTAATGACTTGGTGTCATGCTACGTAATGACTTGGTGTCATGCTACGTAATGACTTGGTGTCATGTTACGTAATGACTTGGTGTCATGTTACGTAATGACTTGGTGTCATGTTACGTAATGACTTGGTGTCATGCTACGTAATGACTTAGTGTCATGTTAAGTAATGACTTGGTGTCATGTTACGTAATGACTTGGTGTCATGTTACGTAATGACTTGGTGTCATGTTACGTAATGACTTGGTGTCATGTTACGTAATGACTTGGTGTCATGTTACGTAATGACTTGGTGTCATGCTACGTAATGACTTGGTGTCATGCTACGTAATGACTTGGTGTCATGCTACGTAATGACTTGGTGTCATGCTACGTAATGACTTGGTGTCATGCTACGTAATGACTTGGTGTCATGCTACGTAATGACTTGGTGTCATGCTACGTAATGACTTGGTGTCATGTTACGTAATGACTTGGTGTCATGCTACGTAATGACTTGGTGTCATGTTCCACAATGACTTGGTGTCATGTTCCACAATGACTTGGTGTCATGCTACGTAATGACTTGGTGTCATGCTACGTAATGACTTGGTGTCATGCTACGTAATGACTTGGTGTCACGCTACGTAATGACTTGGTGTCACGCTACGTAATGACTTGGTGTCACGCTACGTAATGACTTGGTGTCACGTTCCGCAATGACTTGGTGTCATGCTACGTAATGACTTGGTGTCATGCTACGTAATGACTTGGTGTCACGCTACGTAATGACTTGGTGTCACGCTACGTAATGACTTGGTGTCACGCTACGTAATGACTTGGTGTCACGCTACGTAATGACTTGGTGTCACGCTACGTAATGACTTGGTGTCACGCTACGTAATGACTTGGTGTCACGCTACGTAATGACTTGGTGTCACGCTACGTAATGACTTGGTGTCACGTTACGTAATGACTTGGTGTCACGCTACGTAATGACTTGGTGTCACGCTACGTAATGACTTGGTGTCACGCTACGTAATGACTTGGTGTCACGCTACGTAAATGACTTGGTGTCACGTTACGTAAATGACTTGGTGTCACGCTATGTAATGACTTGGTGTCACGTTACGTAAATGACTTGGTGTCATGTTACGTAAATGACTTGGTGTCATGTTACGTAAATGACTTGGTGTCATGTTACGTAAATGACTTGGTGTCACGCTATGTAATGACTTGGTGTCACTTTACGTAATGACTTGGTGTCACGTTACGTAATGACTTGGTGTCATGCTACGTAATGACTTGGTGTCATGTTACGTAATGACTTGGTGTCACGCTATGTAATGACTTGGTGTCACGCTATGTAATGACTTGGTGTCACGCTATGTAATGACTTGGTGCCATGCTAGGTAATGACTTGGTGCCATGCTAGGTAATGACTTGGTGCCATGCTAGGTAATGACTTGGTGCCATGCTAGGTAATGACTTGGTGCCATGCTACATAATGTACTGTACACTTTTCTCCGACAATGCAACTGTTTCCTGTTCTTACCATGGTTTCATTTAACCACCAGGCAGAGAGACTCTCACTCTCCACGTTGTGGATACATTGCCTCCTCACTATTGGTCTAATCGTGAGAGTTCAGACATTTTAGTCTGTACGTGTTGTTATGGAAAGCAAAACACGAATGTCCCGCTAATGCAGAATGAGTGCAGAGAGCTAGACCTGCTGTCCTGGTTTGTTACTGTCTGTTGTCTTCCCAGCTTATCCCCCTGTCTCAAGGTGCTGTGTTACTCTGGAGACAAAGACAAGAGAGCAGAGCTGCAAAGGGACATGAACAACACGCACTACCATGTTTTGCTAACTACATATGAGGTACAACACACTACCATGTCCTGCTAACTACATATGAGGTACAACAACACACTACCATGTTCTGCTAACTACATATGAGGTACAACACACTACCATGTTCTGCTAACTACATATGAGGTACAACACATTACCATGTTCTGCTAACTACATATGAGGTACAACAACACACTACCGTGTTCTGCTAACTACATATGAGGTACAACACACTACCATGTTTTGCTAACTACATATGAGGTACAACACACTACCATGTTCTGCTAACTACATATGAAGTACAACAACACACTACCGTGTTCTGCTAACTACATATGAGGTACAACAACACACTACCATGTTCTGCTAACTACATATGAGGTACAACAACAGACTACCGTGTTCTGCTAACTACATATGAGGTACAACACACTACCATGTTCTGCTAACTACATATGAGGTACAACACACTACCATGTTCTGCTAACTACATATGAGGTACAACACACTACCATGTTCTGCTAACTACATATGAGGTACAACAACACACTACCATGTTCTGCTAACTACATATGAGGTACAACAACAGACTACCGTGTTCTGCTAACTACATATGAGGTACAACACACTACCATGTTCTGCTAACTACATATGAGGTACAACAACACACTACCATGTTCTGCTAACTACATATGAGGTACAACAACACACTACCATGTCCTGCTAACTACATATGAGGTACAACACACTACCATGTTCTGCTAACTACATATGAGGTACAACACACTACCATGTTCTGCTAACTACATATGAGGTACAACAACACACTACCGTGTTCTGCTAACTACATATGAGGTACAACACACTACCATGTTCTGCTAACTACATATGAGGTACAACACACTACCATGTTCTGCTAACTACATATGAGGTACGACACACTACCATGTTCTGCTAACTACATATGAGGTACGACACACTACCATGTCCTTCTAACTACATATGAGGTACAACACACTACCGTGTTCTGCTAACTACATATGAGGTACAACACACTACCATGTTCTGCTAACTACATATGAGGTACAACACTACCATGTTCTGCTAACTACATATGAGGTACAACACACACCATGTTCTGCTAACTACATATGAGGTACAACACACTACCATGTTCTGCTAACTACATATGAGGTACAACACATTACCATGTTCTGCTAACTACATATGAGGTACAACAACACACTACCGTGTTCTGCTAACTACATATGAGGTACAACACACTACCATGTTTTGCTAACTACATATGAGGTACAACACACTACCATGTTCTGCTAACTACATATGAGGTACAACACACGACCATGTTCTGCTAACTACATATGAGGTACAACACACGACCATGTTCTGCTAACTACATATGAGGTACAACAACACACTACCATGTTCTGCTAACTACATATGAGGTACAACAACAGACTACCGTGTTCTGCTAACTACATATGAGGTACAACACACTACCATGTTCTGCTAACTACATATGAGGTACAACACACTACCATGTTCTGCTAACTACATATGAGGTACAACAACACACTACCATGTTCTGCTAACTACATATGAGGTACAACAACAGATTACCGTGTTCTGCTAACTACATATGAGGTACAACACACTACCATGTTCTGCTAACTACATATGAGGTACAACAACACACTACCATGTTCTGCTAACTACATATGAGGTACAACAACACACTACCATGTCCTGCTAACTACATATGAGGTACAACACACTACCATGTTCTGCTAACTACATATGAGGTACAAAACACTACCATGTTCTGCTAACTACATATGAAGTACAACACACACCATGTTCTGCTAACTACATATGAGGTACAACACACACCATGTTCTGCTAACTACATATGAGGTACAACACACTACTGTGTTCTGCTAACTACATATGAGGTACAACACACTACCATGTCCTGCTAACTACATATGAGGTACAACACACTACCATGTTCTGCTAACTACATATGAGGTACAACAACACACTACCATGTTCTGCTAACTACATATGAGGTACAACAACACACTACCGTGTTCTGCTAACTACATATGAGGTACAACACACTACCATGTTCTGCTAACTACATATGAGGTACGACACACTACCATGTCCTTCTAACTACATATGAGGTACAACACACTACCGTGTTCTGCTAACTACATATGAGGTACAACAACACACTACCGTGTTCTGCTAACTACATATGAGGTACAACACACTACCATGTTCTGCTAACTACATATGAGGTACAACTTACATCATGTTCTGCTAACTACATATGAGGTACAACACACACCATGTTCTGCTAACTACATATGAGGTACAACACACTACTGTGTTCTGCTAACTACATATGAGGTACAACACACTACCATGTTCTGCTAACTACATATGAGGTACAACAACACACTACCATGTTCTGCTAACTACATATGAGGTACAACAACACACTACCATGTTCTGCTAACTACATATGAAGTACAACACACACCATGTTCTGCTAACTACATATGAGGTACAACACACACCATGTTCTGCTAACTACATATGAGGTACAACACACACCATGTTCTGCTAACTACATATGAGGTACAACACACTACCGTGTTCTGCTAACTACATATGAGGTACAACACACTACCGTGTCCTGCTAACTACATATGAGGTACAACAACACACTACCATGTTCTGCTAACTACATATGAGGTACAACAACACACTACCATGTTCTGCTAACTACATATGAGGTACAACAACACACTACCGTGTTCTGCTAACTACATATGAGGTACAACACACTACCATGTTCTGCTAACTACATATGAGGTACGACACACTACCGTGTCCTTCTAACTACATATGAGGTACAACACACTACCGTGTTCTGCTAACTACATATGAGGTACAACAACACACTACCGTGTTCTGCTAACTACATATGAGGTACAACACACTACCATGTTCTGCTAACTACATATGAGGTACGACACACTACCATGTCCTTCTAACTACATATGAGGTACAACACACTACCGTGTTCTGCTAACTACATATGAGGTACAAAAACACACTACCGTGTTCTGCTAACTACATATGAGGTACAACACACTGCCATGTTCTGCTAACTACATATGAGGTGATGATAATTGATTGGAAATGCTGTCTAAAGTCTGTAGCAAGTCGATACACTTTTCCCTATGTTATCCATTATTGACATTCTCAACACTGAACATGTTTTCTAATTTCTCTCATCGTCAGCTCTGTATCAAAGATGCCTCATTCCTGAAAAGGTGAGTCTGCAATCACTATTCCACTACTGTCAGCATTTCAAACCACAGTCAGTCAAGCATCCAGAACTAACTCGTCTCTGTTCTGCAGGAGGAAGTGGAAAATCTTGGTAGTTGATGAGGCTCACAGATTGAAGAACCAAAACTCCCTGTTGCACAAAATCCTGATGGAGGTATGACTACTACTACTACTACTACCACTACTACTACTACTACTACTGCTACTGCTACTGCTGATACTACTGCTGCTACTACTACTACTACTGCTACACCTACTACATCTACTACTACTGCTACTACTGCTGATACTACTACTACTGCTACACCTGCTACACCTACTACTGATACTACTGCTACTACTACAACTACTACTACTGCTGATACTACTGCTGCTATTACTACTACTGCTGATACTACTACTGCTACTGCTGATACTACTGCTGATACTACTGCTGCTACTACTACTGCTGCTACTACTGCTGCTACTACTACTACTACTGCTACTGCTACTGCTGATACTACTGATACTACTACTGCTACTGCTACTGCTGATACTACTGCTACTGCTGATACTACTGCTGCTACTACTACTACTACTACTGCTGCTACTGCTCCTACTGCTGCTACTGCTCCTACTACTGCTACTGCTACTACTGCTGCCACTGCTGCCACTGCTACTACTGCTGCTACTACTGCTACTCCTACTACTACTACTACTGATACTGCTACTGCTACTACTTTTGATACTGCTACTACTTTTGATACTGCTACTGCTGCTACTACTACTGCTACCACTACTGCTGCTGCTACTACTGCTACTACTACTACTACTACTGATACTGCTACTACTACTACTACTACTACTGCTGCTGCTACAACTACTACTACTACTGCTGCTACAACTACTACTGATACTGCTGCTACTGATACTGCTTCTACTACTGCTGCCACTGCTACTACTGCTGCTACTACTACTACTGCTCCAACTACTACTACTGCTGCTACTACTGCTGCTACTGCTGCCACTGCTACTACTGCTGCTACTACTGCTACTCCTACTACTACTACTACTACTACTACTACTACTTTTGATACTGCTACTACTTTTGATACTGCTACTGCTGCTACTACTACTGCTACCACTACTGCTGCTACTACTGCTGCTACTACTGCTACTGCTACTACTACTACTACTACTACTACTACTACTGCTGCTACTACTACTACTACTGCTGCTACTACTACTACTACCGCTGCTGCTACTACTACTACTACTGCTGCTGCTACTGCTGCTACTGCTGCTTCTCCAACCGTCACCCAGTCTACGTTCCTTCTCCTACCGTCACCCAGTCTACGTTCCTTCTCCTACCGTCACCCAGTCTACGTTCTTTCTCCTACCGTCACCCAGTCTACGTTCCTTCTCCTACCGTCTCCCAGTCTACGTTCCTTCTCCTACCGTCACCCAGTCTACGTTCCTTCTCCTACCGTCTCCCAGTCTACGTTCTTTCTCCTACCGTCACCCAGTCTACGTTCTTTCTCCTACCGTCACCCAGTCTACGTTCCTTCTCCTACCGTCACCCAGTCTACGTTCCTTCTCCTACCGTCACCCAGTCTACGTTCCTTCTCCTACCGTCTCCCAGTCTACGTTCCTTCTCCTACCGTCTCCCAGTCTACGTTCCTTCTCCTACCGTCTCCCAGTCTACGTTCCTTCTCCTACCGTCACCCAGTCTACGATCCTTCTCCTACCGTCACCCAGTCTACGTTCCTTCTCCTACCGTCACCCAGTCTACGTTCCTTCTCCTACCGTCACCCAGTCTACGTTCCTTCTCCTACCGTCACCCAGTCTACGTTCCTTCTCCTACCGTCTCCCAGTCTACGTTCCTTCTCCTACCGTCTCCCAGTCTACGTTCCTTCTCCTACCGTCTCCCAGTCTACGTTCCTTCTCCTACCGTCACCCAGTCTACGTTCCTTCTCCTACCGTCACCCAGTCTACGTTCCTTCTCCTACCGTCTCCCAGTCTACGTTCCTTCTCCTACCGTCTCCCAGTCTACGTTCCTTCTCCTACCGTCTCCCAGTCTACGTTCCTTCTCCTACCGTCTCCCAGTCTACGTTCCTTCTCCTACCGTCTCCCAGTCTACGTTCCTTCTCCTGCCGTCTCCCAGTCTACGTTCCTTCTCCTACCGTCTCCCAGTCTACGTTCCTTCTCCTACCGTCACCCAGTCTACGTTCCTTCTCCAACTGTCACCCAGTCTACGTTCTTTCTCCTACCGTCACCCAGTCTACGTTCCTTCTCCTACCGTCTCCCAGTCTTTGTTCCTTCTCCTACCGTCTCCCAGTCTACGTTCCTTCTCCTACCGTCTCCCAGTCTTTGTTCCTTCTCCAACCGTCTCCCAGTCTACGTTCTTTCTCCTACCGTCTCCCAGTCTACGTTCCTTCTCCTACCGTCACCCAGTCTACGTTCCTTCTCCTACCGTCACCCAGTCTACGTTCCTTCTCTTACCGTCACCCAGTCTACGTTCCTTCTCCAACCGTCACCCAGTCTACGTTCCTTCTCCTACCGTCTCCCAGTCTTTGTTCCTTCTCCAACCGTCTCCCAGTCTTTGTTCCTTCTCCAACCGTCACCCAGTCTTTGTTCCTTCTCCTACCGTCTCCCAGTCTACGTTCCTTCTCCAACCGTCTCCCAGTCTTTGTTCCTTCTCCTGCCGTCTCCCAGTCTACGTTCCTTCTCCTACCGTCTCCCAGTCTACGTTCCTTCTCCTGCCGTCACCCAGTCTACGTTCCTTCTCCTGCCGTCACCCAGTCTACGTTCCTTCTCCTACCGTCACCCAGTCTACGTTCCTTCTCCTACCGTCACCCAGTCTACGTTCCTTCTCCTACCGTCTCCCAGTCTACGTTCCTTCTCCAACTGTCACCCAGTCTACGTTCCTTCTCCTGCCGTCTCTCAGTCTACGTTCCTTCTCCTGCCGTCACCTGGTCTACCACCGGTTTCACTGTTTCTCTTGTAGTTCTCTCTGGATTTCAGAGTGCTGCTGACAGGAACTCCTATCCAGAACAACCTGACGGAGCTTTACAGCCTCCTGTCGTTCGTCCAGCCCAGTCTCTTCCCCATAGACCAGACCGAGGACTTCACTAACACTTACAACCAGGTCCAGACACAACCGACTCTAGGTAGGACACTACACGAGTGTGTGTGAGATAACATGCTAGATAGGATGACACTCCTACACAACTCGAGATTGCAACACCTGGAGGCTAAGCTTCCCCTAAAGTAAATGGTAAAAATGATATAGTCTAATTAGACTTCTCCTGTCTATACATAAATAAATACAATCATTCAAAATAGCATAACCTACAGTCGATATTGGCCTGCAGTTTGGGCAGCGCTGAAAATACCACGGGAAAAACATAGCCATTAGCTTTCCAAACTATTTCTATTAAAAACAAGAATATAGACTCTAATCAATTCTTTAGTTCTCAACTTTGTTGAGTGAACAGTATAGCCCATCTTATTGGCACCAACGGAGAGCATCGGCCATATCCCCGGTGAAGTGCCCACATTCACTCTATCATTGTTGTGTCAGAAGCCCCATGAAAGTTTTGTTTTTGGACGATTTACCTCCTCCAGATCAGATGGGCGTCTCCCCTTCTCATAGGCCTATTATATGGACCAATGTCGTTTTTATTGATTGTTTGTCAGTGTCAGTAGAGTAGGCTACCCTGTGATTTTGTAGATTAAAAAAAAAGTTATTAGCCTAAAGTATGACTATCCAATTTACTCAGCACACTTTTTGATAATGTGATATCTTACACGCAGTACAGTGTTAGAACACCTGCTTTTTCCATGACATAGACTGACCAGGTGAATCCAGGTGAAAGCTATGATCCCTTATTGATGTCCACTTGTTAAATCCACTACAATCAGTGTAGATGAAGGGGAGGAGGCAGGTTAAAGAAGGATTTTTAAGCTTCGAGACAATTGAAATATGGATTCGGAAAGTATTCAGACACCTTGACCTTTTCCACATTATGTTACGTTACAGCCTTTTTCTAAAATGTATTAAATCATTTTTTCCCTCATCAATCTACACACAATACCCCATAATGACAAAGCAAAAACAGGTTTTTAGACATTTTTGCATATTTATAAAAAAAATCTAAAACTGAAAAATCACATTTACATAAGTATTCAGACCCTTTACTCAGTACTTTGTTTAAACACTTTTGGCAGTGATTACAGCCTGGATTATTCTTGGGTATGACGCTACAAGCTTGGCACACCTTTATTTGGGGAGTTTCTCCCATTCTTCTCTGCAGATCCTCTCAAGCTCTGTCAGGTTGGATGGGGAGCGTCGCTGCACAGCTATTTTCAGGTCTCAAGAGATGTTCGATCGGGTTCAAATCCGGGCTCTGGATGGGCCACTCAAGGACATTCAGAGACTTGTCCCTAAGCCATTCCTGTGTTGTCTTTGCTGTGTGCTTAGGGTCGTTGTCCTGTTGGAAGGTGAACCTTTACCCCAGTCTAAGGTCCTGAGCGCTCTGGAGCAGGTTTTCATCAAGGATCTCACTGTACAATGCGCCGTTCATCTTTCTCTCGATCCTGACTAGTCTCTCAGTCCCTGCCGCTGAAAAACATCCCCACAGCATGATGCTGCCACCACCATGCTTCACCGTAGGGATGGTGCCAGGTTTCCTTCAGACAAGACGCCAAAAAGTTCAATCTTGGTTTCATCAGACCACAGAATCTTGTCTTTAATTGCCTTTTGGCAAACTCCAGGCTGTCTGTCATGTGCCTTTTACTGAGGAGTGGTTTCCGTCTGGCCACTGTACCATAAAGGCCTGATAGGTGGCGTACTGCAGAGATGGTTGTCCTTCTGGAAGATTCTCCACAGAGGAGCTCTGGAGCTCTGTCAGTGACCATTGGGTTCTTGGTCACCTCCCTGACCATGGCCCTTCTCCTCCGATTGCTCAGTTTGGCCGGTCGGCCAGCTCTAGGAAAAGTCTTGGTGGTTCCAAACTTCATCCATTTAAGAATGATGGAGGCCACTGTGTTCTTGGGATCTTCAATGCTGCAGAAATGTTTTGGTATCCTTCCCCAGATCTGTGCCTCGACACAATCCTGTCTCAGAGCTCTAAGGACAATTCCTTTGACCTCATGGCTTGGTTTTTGCTCTGACATGAACTGTCAACTGTGGGACCTTATATAGACAAGTGTGTACCTTTCCAAATCATGTCCAATCAATTGAATTTACCACAGGTGGATTCCAATCAAGTTGTAGAAACATCTCAAGGATGATCAATGGAAACGGGATGCACCTGAGCTCAATTTCGAGTCTCATAGCAAAGGGTCTGAATACTTATGTAAATGAGGTATTTATGTTTTAAATTTGTAAAAAATGTCTAAGACTGTTTTCACTTTGTCATTATGGGGTATTGTGTGTAGATTGATGAGGAAAATAATTAACTCAATCAATTTTAGAATAAGGCTGTAACGTCAAAAAATGAGGAAAAAGTCAAAGGGTAAAAATGTATGTCCAATTGAACAGGGTATAGTAGTAGGTGCCAGGCGCACCGGTCTGTGTGTCAAGAACTGTAACACTACGGGGTTTTTCACACTCAACACTTTCCGCGTTTATCAAGAATGGCCCACCACCTCAAAGGATATCCAGCCAAGTTGACACAACTGTGGGAAGCATTGGAGTCAACGTGTTCCCAGCATCCCTGTGGAAACGCTGTTGAAAGCTTGTAGAGTCCGTACCCTGACGAATCGAGGCTGTTCTGAGGGCACAAAAGGTGGTGCGAGTCAATATTCGGAAGGTGTTCCTTTTTGTACACTCAGTGTCTTTGTTGGCAGGTTGTTATGGTACAGAAGTACAGTATGGAACAGGAACACGGTTTTTAGTGCCGTCCCAAATGACACCCTATTCCCTATATAGTGAGCTACTTTTGACCAGTCCAGGTGTCCAGACCGGTTGGCCACTGCCATATGTGTACTTTTTTTTTTTAATTATTTGATGGAACCTTTTTTATTTATCCAGGAAGTCCCATTTTTGAAACCAAGAGGGCAGCTCCATCATTGTGATAAATACTGAATCTCTGTGAACCCTACATGTCTAACAGCAGTATTCTCTGTATATCTCTCTCCAGCCAGTGATCTCCAGAGAGTGCTGCAGCCCTTCCTGCTGAGGAGGGTAAAGGCTGAGGTAGCAGCTGACCTCCCCGTGAAGACAGAGATCCTGATGTACCACGGCCTGTCTGCCCTGCAGAAGAGATATTATAAAGCTATACTCATGAAAGACCTGTGTGAGACTAACATGAACCTGATCTAAAATTTAAGTTAGGAAATTCTAGCCCTGATCGACTGTCCGTTTCTGCTCTCTTGCCAACTTGTCTTTATGGAATGGTCAAAGCTAAACAGTTTTAGGTTTGGCTTGCCAGTGACGGCAATGGAGTTGGTAAGAGCACAAACAGATGAGCAACCAAAGAAAAAGATAATACTTTTATTCAACTTAAACTAAACCCTTTCCATTGGGAAACAACTGACAGTCGCTAACTGTTGTTGTGTTTCTAGATGCCTTCGGGGAATGAGCAGGGCAACAAGACCAGACTGCTTAATATACTGATGCAGCTCCGGAAGTGTGTGGACCACCCCTACCTGTTTAATGGTGAGATCCTATTGGTTTAGAACTGTGTGGACCACCCTTACCTGTTTGATGGTGAGATCCTATTGGTTTAGAGCTGTGTGGACAACCCTTACCTGTTTGATGGTGAGATCCTATTGGTTTAGAGCTGTGTGGACCACCCCTACCTGTTTCATGGTGATATCCTATTGGTTTAGAGCTGTGTGGACCACCCTTACATGTTTGATGGTGAGATCCTATTGGTTTAGAGCTGTGTGGACCACCCCTACCTGTTTGATGGTGAGATCCTATTGGTTTAGAGCTGTGTGGACCACCCCTACCTGTGTGATGGTGAGATCCTATTGGGTTAGAGCTGTGTGGACCACCCCTACCTGTTTGATGGTGAGATCCTATTGGTTTAGAGCTGTGTGGACCACCCCTACCTGTTTCATGGTGATATCCTATTGGTTTAGAGCTGTGTGGACCACCCTTACATGTTTGATGGTGAGATCCTATTGGTTTAGAGCTGTGTGGACCACCCCTACCTGTTTGATGGTGAGATCCTATTGGGTTAGAGCTGTGTGGACCACCCCTACCTGTTTGATGGTGAGATCCTATTGGTTTAGAGCTGTGTGGACCACCCCTACCTGTTTGATGGTGAGATCCTATTGGTTTAGAGCTGTGTGGACCACCCCTACCTGTTTGATGGTGAGATCCTATTGGTTTAGAGCTGTGTGGACCACCACTACCTGTTTGATGGTGAGATCCTATTGGTTTAGAGCTGTGTGAACAAGCCCTACCTGTTTGATGGTGAGATCCTATTGGTTTAGAGCTGTGTGGACCACCCCTACCTGTTTGATGGTGAGATCCTATTGGTTTAGAGCTGTGTGGACCACCCTACCTGTGTGATGGCGAGATCCTATTGGTTTAGAGCTGTGTGGACCACCCCTACCTGTGTGATGGCGAGATCCTATTGGGTTAGAGCTGTGTGGACCACCCCTACCTGTTTGATGGTGAGATCCTATTGGTTTAGAGCTGTGTGGACCACCCCTACCTGTTTGATGGTGAGATCCTATTGGTTTAGAGCTGTGTGAACCACCCCTACCTGTTTGATGGTGAGATCCTATTTGTTTAGAGCTGTGTGGACCACCCCTATCTGTTTGATGGTGAGATCCTATTGGTTTAGAGCTGTGTGGACCACCCCTACCTGTTTGATGGTGAGATCCTATTGGTTTAGAGCTGTGTGGACCACCCCTACCTGTTTGATGGTGAGATCCTATTGGTTTAGAGCTGTGTGGACCACCCCTACCTGTTTGATGGTGAGATCCTATTGGTTTAGAGCTGTGTGGACCACCCCTACCTGTTTTATGGTGAGATCCTATTGGTTTAGAGCTGTGTGGACCACCCCTACCTGTTTAATGGTGTGATCCTATTGGTTTAGAGCTGTGTGGACCACCCCTACCTGTTTGATGGTGAGATCCTATTGGTTTAGAGCTGTGTGGACCACCCCTACCTGTTTGATGGTGAGATCCTATTGGTTTAGAGCTGTGTGGACCACCCCTACCTGTTTGATGGTGAGATCCTATTGGTTTAGAGCTGTGTGGACCACCCCTACCTGTTTGATGCTATCTTGTAGGCAGCACTGAGCATTAACCCTAACCTTTACTACTGGAGATGGAGGGACTGTGTCAAGCTTTCATCTCCTCTCCTTTCAGGGCTCCAGACTGCAACCGTTCAGTCACATTTTGCAACCCTTTTGACTTGGCTGTACGCGTAAAAGAAATGTGTTGGTTGGCTCAGTACAGAGCTGCACGTTCTACATGGTCACCTCACTCAAAACCAGGATTTGGTCAAACAGTAAAGCACATTATCCTCATGATTCCTGTAATGAAAATGGCTGCCTGCCTGCCCCTCTATCTGTTTCGCTGTGGCCTACTGCTATGTCGAGCCATTCTCTCTCCTTTAGATTAATACATGGCTACTAGCAGTGGCTGTATTTAGCGATCTAGCTACTGTTAGATTAATACATGGCAACTAGCAGTGGCTGTATTTAGCAATAGCGATCTAGCTACTGTTAGATTAATACATGGCTACTAGCAGTGGCTGTATTTAGCGATCTAGCTACTGTTAGATTAATACATGGCTACTAGCAGTGGCTGTATTTAGCAATAGCGATCTAGCTACTGTTAGATTAATACATGGCTACTAGCAGTGGCTGTATTTAGCGATAGCGATCTAGCTACTGTTAGATTAATACATGGCTACTAGCAGTGGCTGTATTTAGTGATAGCGATCTAGCTACTGTTAGATTAATACGTGGCTGTATTTAGCGATAGCGATCTAGCTACTGTTAGATTAATACATGGCTACTAGCAGTGGCTGTATATAGCGATCTAGCTACTGTTAGATTAATACGTGGCTATATTTAGAGAGAGCGATCTAGCTACTGTTAGATTAATACATGGCTACTAGCAGTGGCTGTATTTAGCGATAGCGATCTAGCTACTGTTAGATTAATACATGGCTACTAGCAGTGGCTGTATTTAGAGAGAGCGATCTAGCTACTGTTAGATTAATACATGGCTACTAGCAGTGGCTGTATTTAGCGATAGCGATCTAGCTACTGTTAGATTAATACGTGGCTATATTTAGAGAGAGCGATCTAGCTACTGTTAGATTAATACATGGCTACTAGCAGTGGCTGTATTTAGCGATAGCGATCTAGCTACTGTTAGATTAATACATGGCTACTAGCAGTGGCTGTATTTAGCGATAGCGATCTAGCTACTGTCAGATTAATACATGGCTACTATCAGTGGCTGTATTTAGCGTTAGCGATCTAGCTACTGTTAGATTAATACATGGCTACTAGCAGTGGCTGTATTTAGAGATAGCGATCTAGCTACTGTTTTTTGAGTTTCCACTCACGCGATGAATTAGCCCAAAATAAATTAGCTTATGGTATTAATTTGGTGCACATAAAGGTGCAGGCACTTCACTTATATACACTACCGTTCAAAAGTTTGGGGTCACTTGGAAATGTCCTTGTTTTTGAAAGAAAAGCAAAAAAAAAAACATTTTTTCATCCATTTTTTAAATTACTTCAAATTGATCAGAAATACAGTGTAGACATTGTTAATATTGTAAATGACTTTTGTAGCTGGAAACGGCAGATTTTTAATGGAATATCTACACAGGCGTACAGAGGCCCATTATCAGCAACCATCACTCCTGTGTTCCAATGGCACGTTGTGTTAGCTAATCCAAGTTTATCTTTTTAAAAGGCTAATTGATCATTAGAAAACCCTTTTGCAATTATGTTAGCACAGCTGAAAACTGTTGTTCTGATTAAAGAAGCAATACAACTGGCCTTCTTTAGACTAGTTGAGTATCTGGAGCATCAGCATTTGTGGGTTTGATTACAGGCTCAAAATGGCCAGAAACAAAGCCCTTTCTTCTGAAACTCGACAGTCTATTCTTGTTCTGAGATATGAAGGCTATTCTATGCAGAAATTGCCAAGAAACTGAAGATCTGGTACCACGCTGTGTACTACTCCCTTCACAGAACAACGCAAACTGGCTCTAACCAGAATAGAAAGAGGAGTGGGAGGCCCCGGTGCACAACTGAGCAAGAGGACAAGTACATTAGAGTGTCTAGTTGGAGAAACAGGCGCCTCACAAGTCCTCAACTGGCAGCTTCATTAAATAGTACCCGCAAAACACCAGTCTCAACGTCAACAGCGAAGAGGCGACTTCAGGATGCTGGCCTTCTAGGCAGAGTTGCAAAGAAAAGCCATATCTCAGACTGGCCAATAAAAATAAAAGATTAAGATGGGCAAAATAACACAGACATTGGACAGAGGAACTCTGCCTAAAAGGCCAGCATCCCGGAGTCGCCTCTTCACTGTTGACGTTGAGACTGGTGGTAGACAAATGAAAATGTAATTTTCTGGCAACAGCTCTGGTGGACATTCATGCAGTCAGCATGCCATTTGCACGCTCCCTAAAAACTTGAGACAACTGTGGCATTGTGTTGTGTGACAACTGCACATTTTAGAATGGCCTTTTTATTATCATGCTGCTTAATCAGCTTCATATGCCACACCTGTCAGGTGGATGGAAATGCTCACTAACAGGGATGTAAACAAATTTGTGCATAAAATTTGAGCGAAATAAGCTTTTTGTGCGTATGGAAAATATCTGGGATCGGTCACACCCTGATCTGTTTAACCTGTCTTTGTGCTTGTCTCAACTCCCCTGCAGGTGTCGCCCATCTCAGTGGGCTCCCGAGTGGTGCAGAGTGGTGCAGAGTGGTACAGCCTGGATTCGAACCAGGGTGTCTGTAGTGACGCCTCAAGCACTGAGATGCAGTGTCTTAGACCGCTGCACCACTCGGGGAGCCCACTGAGATGCAGTGCCTTGGACCGCTGCACCACTCGGGAGCCCACTGAGATGCAGTGCCTTAGACCGCTGCATCTCAGTGGGCTCCTGAGTGGTGCAGCGGTCTAAGGCACTGCATCTCAGTGGGCTCCCGAGTGGTGCAGCGGTCTAAGACACTGCATCTCAGTGGGCTCCCTAGTGGTGCAGCGGTCTAAGGCACTGCATCTCAGTGGGCTCCCGAGTGGTGCAGCGGTCTAAGACACTGCATCTCAGTGGGCTCCCTAGTGGTGCAGCGGTCTAAGGCACTGCATCTCAGTGGGCTCCCGAGTGGTGCAGCGGTCTAAGACACTGCATCTCAGTGCTTGAGGCGTCACTACAGACACCCTGGTTCGAATCCAGGCTGTATCACAACTGGCCGTGATTGGGAGCCCCATAGGGCGGCGCACAATTGGCCCAGCGTCGTCTGGGTTTGGTTGGTGTAGGCGTTCATTGTAAATAAAAATTAGTTCTTAACTGACTTGCCCTAGTTAAATAAAGGTTAAATAAATATAAGTATGATCATTTTATTTGTATACAACAAATAGTGTCTCATAAGCCTGTGTGGGCTGGGCATCTTGAAGATCCATGACACTATAATAAAATAAGTCAATCAAATCTATTGAAACAAATCAAAACATTCTGGAGCCCTATTTTAACAGTAAAATATAACAGCAGTAGGTTAATGGTCAACCCAACATGCATGACAATCACTGGATTATGTTGCACATTCAAATATGTTGAATCACAGACTGAATGATGAAACAACATTTTTCTACCATCTCAGTAGTATATTACACGTTTTAATAAAGCTCCGTGAATTACTTTATAAGACGACACAGAATTGATCAAAATGTATTTTGGTCCGACCAAATCATGGGCTGGTGCCGCTAATTGAAAAAGGTGAATGGCGCCAGGGGGAAATGTTTAACTGGAGACGCTAATTGAAAAAGGTGAATGGCGCCAGGGGGAAATGTTTAACTGGAGACGCTAATTGAAAAAGGTGAATGGCGCCAGGGGGAAATGTTTAACTGGAGACGCTAATTGAAAAAGGTGAATGGCGCCAGGGGGAAATGTTTAACTGGAGCCGCTAATTGAAAAAGGTGAATGGCACCAGGGGGAAATGTTTAACTGGAGACGCTAATTGAAAAGGTGAATGGCGCCAGGGGGAAATGTTTAACTGGAGCCGCTAATTAAAAAAGGTGAATGGCGCCAGGGGGAAATGTTTAACTGGAGCCGCTAATTGAAAAGGTGAATGGCGCCAGGGGGAAATGTTTAACTGGAGTCCTGCCTTTCCTCTCTAGGTGTGGAACCAGAGCCGTTTGAGATGGGAGAGCATCTGATCCAGGCTAGTGGGAAACTCTGTCTGCTGGACAGCATGCTTGCATACCTGCACCAAGGGTCAGTCTCTCTCTCAGGGAGATATAACACTGAGCACTGAGGGAGAACTATAACACTGAGCACTGAGGGAGAACTATAACACTGAGCACTAAGGGAGAACTATAACACTGAGCACTAAGGGAGAACTATAACACTGAGCACTAAGGGAGAACTATAACACTGAGCACTAAGGGAGAACTATAACACTGAGCACTAAGGGAGAACTATAACACTGAGCACTAAGGGAGAACTATAACACTGAGCACTAAGGGAGAACTATAACACTGAGCACTAAGGGAGAACTATAACACTGAGCACTAAGGGAGAACTATAACACTGAGCACTAAGGGAGAACTATAACACTGAGCACTAAGGGAGAACTATAACACTGAGCACTAAGGGGAAGAACTATAACACTGAGCACTAAGGGAGAACTATAACACTGAGCACTAAGGGAGAACTATAACACTGAGCACTAAGGGAGAACTATAACACTGAGCACTAAGGGAGTATAACTATAACACTGAGCACTAAGGGAGAAACTATAACACTGAGCACTAAGGGAGAACTATAACACTGAGCACTAAGGGAGAACTATAACACTGAGCACTAAGGGGAGATCTATAACACTGAGCGCTAAGGGAGATCTATAACACTGAGCACTAAGGGGAGAACTATAACACTGAGCACTAAGGGAGAAGAACTATAACACTGAGCACTAAGGGAATGGAACTATAACACTGAGCACTAAGGGAGAGAACTATAACACTGAGCACTAAGGGAGAACTATAACACTGAGCACTAAGGGAGAACTATAACACTGAGCACTAAGGGAGAACTATAACACTGAGCACTAAGGGAGAACTATAACACTGAGCACTAAGGGAGAACTATAACACTGAGCACTAAGGGAGAACTATAACACTGAGCACTAAGGGAGAACTATAACACTGAGCACTAAGGGAGAACTATAACACTGAGCACTAAGGGAGAACTATAACACTGAGCACTAAGGGAGAACTATAACACTGAGCACTAAGGGAGAACTATAACACTGAGCACTAAGGGAGAACTATAACACTGAGCACTAAGGGAGAACTATAACACTGAGCACTAAGGGAGAACTATAACACTGAGCACTAAGGGAGAACTATAACACTGAGCACTATGGGAGAACTATAACACTGAGCACTATGGGAGAACTATAACACTGAGCACTAAGGGAGAACTATAACACTGAGCACTAAAGGAGATAGATCTATAACACTGAGCACTAAAGGAGATAGATCTATAACACTGAGCACTAAGGGAGAACTATAACACTGAGCACTAAGGGAGAACTATAACACTGAGCACTAAGGGAGAACTATAACACTGAGCACTAAGGGAGAACTATAACACTGAGCACTAAGGGAGAACTATAACACTGAGCACTAAGGGAGAACTATAACACTGAGCACTAAGGGAGAACTATAACACTGAGCACTAAGGGAGAACTATAACACTGAGCACTAAGGGAGAACTATAACACTGAGCACTAAGGGAGAACTATAACACTGAGCACTAAGGGAGAACTATAACACTGAGCACTAAGGGAGAACTATAACACTGAGCACTAAGGGAGAACTATAACACTGAGCACTAAGGGAGAACTATAACACTGAGCACTATGGGAGAACTATAACACTGAGCACTATGGGAGAACTATAACACTGAGCACTATGGGAGAACTATAACACTGAGCACTAAGGGAGAACTATAACACTGAGCACTAAAGGAGATAGATCTATAACACTGAGCACTAAAGGAGATAGATCTATAACACTGAGCACTAAGGGAGAACTATAACACTGAGCACTATGGGAGAACTATAACACTGAGCACTAAGGGAGATGGAACTATAACACTGAGCACTAAGGGAGATGGAACTATAACACTGAGCACTAAGGGAGATGGAACTATAACACTGAGCACTAAGGGAGAACTATAACACTGAGCACTAAGGGAGATACTGTCTAATACTGAGCACTAAGGGAGATAGATCTATAACACTGAGCACTAAGGGAGATAGATCTATAACACTGAGCACTAAGGGAGAACTATAACACTGAGCACTAAGGGAGATAGAACTATAACACTGAACACTGAGGGAGACCTGTAACACTGAGCACCGAGGGAGAAAGAACTATAACACTGAGCACTAAGGGAGAGGGATCTATAACACTGAGCACTAAGGGAGATGGAACTATAACACCGAGCACTAAGGGAGATATATCTATAACACTGAGCACTAAGGGAGATATATCTATAACACTGAGCACTAAGGGAGATATATCTATAACACTGAGCACTAAGGGAGATATATCTATAACACTGAGCACTAAGGGAGATTGATGTATAACACTGAGCACTAAGGGAGATACTGTCTAATACTGAGCGCTAAGGGAGATAGATCTATAACGCTGAGCGCTAAGGGAGATCTATAACACTGAGCACTAAGGGAGATGGAACTATAACACTGAGCACTAAGGGAGATGGAACTATAACACTGAGCACTAAGGGAGATGGAACTATAACACTGAGCACTAAGGGAGATGGAACTATAACACTGAGCACTAAGGGAGATCTATAACACTGAGCACTAAGGGAGATCTATAACACTGAGCACTAAGGGAGAACTATAACACTGAGCACTAAGGGAGAACTATAACACTGAGCACTAAGGGAGAACTATAACACTGAGCACTAAGGGAGAACTATAATACTGAGCACTAAGGGAGATATATCTATAACACTGAGCACTAAGGGAGAGTGATGTATAACACTGAGCACTAAGGGAGATATTGTCTAATACTGAGCGCTAAGGGAGATAGATCTATAACACTGAGCACTAAGGGAGAACTATAATGCTGAGCACTAAGGGAGATCTATAACGCTGAGCACTAAGGGAGATACTGTCTAATACTGAGCACTAAGGGAGAACTATAACACTGAGCACTAAGGGAGATACTGTCTAATACTGAGCACTAAGGGAGAACTATAACACTGAGCACTAAGTGAGATAGATCTATAACACTGAGCACTAAGGGAGATAGATCTATAACACTGAGCACTAAGGGAGATAGATCTATAACACTGAGCACTAAGGGAGATGGATCTATAACACTGAGCACTAAGGGAGATGGATCTATAACACTGAGCACTAAGGGAGATGGATCTATAACACTGAGCACTAAGGGAGATGGATCTATAACACTGAGCACTAAGGGAGATGGATCTATAACACTGAGCACTAAGGGAGATGGATCTATAACACTGAGCACTAAGGGAGATGGATCTATAACACTGAGCACTAAGGGAGATGGATCTATAACACTGAGCACTAAGGGAGATGGATCTATAACACTGAGCACTAAGGGAGATGGATCTATAACACTGAGCACTAAGGGAGATGGATCTATAACACTGAGCACTAAGGGAGATGGATCTATAACACTGAGCACTAAGGGAGATGGATCTATAACACTGAGCACTAAGGGAGATGGATCTATAACACTGAGCACTAAGGGAGATGGATCTATAACACTGAGCACTAAGGGAGATCTATAACACTGAGCACTAAGGGAGATCTATAACACTGAGCACTAAGGGAGATCTATAACACTGAGCACTAAGGGAGAACTATAACACTGAGCACTAAGGGAGATCTATAACACTGAGCACTAAGGGAGATCTATAACACTGAGCACTAAGGGAGAACTATAACACTGAGCACTAAGGGAGATCTATAACACTGAGCACTAAGGGAGAACTATAACACTGAGCACTAAGGGAGAACTATAACACTGAGCACTAAGGGAGAACTATAACACTGAGCACTAAGGGAGAACTATAACACTGAGCACTAAGGGAGAACTATAACACTGAGCACTAAGGGAGAACTATAACACTGAGCACTAAGGGAGAACTATAACACTGAGCACTAAGGGAGATAGATCTATAACACTGAGCACTAAGGGAGATAGATGTATAACACTGAGCACTAAGGGAGATAGATGTATAACACTGAGCACTAAGGGAGATGGAACTATAACACTGAGCACTAAGATATATCTATAACACTGAGCACTAAGGGAGATATAACTATAACACTGAGCACTAAGGGAGATATAACTATAACACTGAGCACTAAGGGAGATTGAACTATAACACTGAGCACTAAGGGAGATTGAACTATAACACTGAGCACTAAGGGAGATACTGTCTAATACTGAGCGCTAAGGGAGGTAGATCCAGAACGCTGAGCACTAAGGGAGATCTATAACACTGAGCACTAAGGGAGATGGAACTATAACACTGAGCACAAAGGGAGATCTATAACACTGAGCACTAAGGGAGATCTATAACACTGAGCACTAAGGGAGATCTATAACACTGAGCACTAAGGGAGATCTATAACACTGAGCACTAAGGGAGATACTGTCTAATACTGAGCACTAAGTGAGAACTATAACACTGAGCACTAAGGGAGAACTATAATACTGAGCACTAAGGGAGATAGATCTATAACACTGAGCACTAAGGGAGATGGATCTATAACACTTAGCACTAAGGGAGAACTATAACACTGAGCACTAAGGGAGATCTATAACACTGAGCACTAAGGGAGATACTGTCTAATACTGAGCACTAAGGGAGAACTATAACACTGAGCACTAAGGGAGATACTGTCTAATACTGAGCACTAAGGGAGAACTATAACACTGAGCACTAAGGGAGATAGATCTATAACACTGAGCACTAAGGGAGATAGATCTATAACACTGAGCACTAAGGGAGATAGATCTATAACACTGAGCACTAAGGGAGATAGATCTATAACACTGAGCACTAAGGGAGATAGATCTATAACACTGAGCACTAAGGGAGATAGATCTATAACACTGAGCACTAAGGGAGATCTATAACACTGAGCATTGAGGGAGATGGATCTATAACACTGAGCACTAAGGGAGATAGATCTATAACACAGAGCACTAAGGGAGATAGATCTATAACACAGAGCACTAAGGGAGATAGATCTATAACACTGAGCACTAAGGGAGAACTATAACACTGAGCACTAAGGGAGAACTATAACACTGAGCACTAAGGGAGAACTATAACACTGAGCACTAAGGGAGAACTATAACACTGAGCACTAAGGGAGAACTATAACACTGAGCACTAAGGGAGAACTATAACACTGAGCACTAAGGGAGAACTATAACACTGAGCACTAAGGGAGAACTATAACACTGAGCACTAAGGGAGAACTATAACACTGAGCACTAAGGGAGAACTATAACACTGAGCACTAAGGGAGAACTATAACACTGAGCACTAAGGGAGAACTATAACACTGAGCACTAAGGGAGAACTATAACACTGAGCACTAAGGGAGAACTATAACACTGAGCACTAAGGGAGAACTATAACACTGAGCACTAAGGGAGAACTATAACACTGAGCACTATGGGAGAACTATAACACTGAGCACTATGGGAGAACTATAACACTGAGCACTATGGGAGAACTATAACACTGAGCACTATGGGAGAACTATAACACTGAGCACTATGGGAGAACTATAACACTGAGCACTAAAGGAGATAGATCTATAACACTGAGCACTAAAGGAGATAGATCTATAACACTGAGCACTAAGGGAGAACTATAACACTGAGCACTAAGGGAGATGGAACTATAACACTGAGCACTAAGGGAGATGGAACTATAACACTGAGCACTAAGGGAGATGGAACTATAACACTGAGCACTAAGGGAGATACTGTCTAATACTGAGCACTAAGGGAGATAGATCTATAACACTGAGCACTAAGGGAGATAGATCTATAACACTGAGCACTAAGGGAGAACTATAACACTGAGCACTAAGGGAGATAGAACTATAACACTGAACACTGAGGGAGACCTGTAACACTGAGCACCGAGGGAGAAAGAACTATAACACTGAGCACTAAGGGAGATAGATCTATAACACTGAGCACTAAGGGAGATGGAACTATAACACTGAGCACTAAGGGAGATATATCTATAACACTGAGCACTAAGGGAGATATATCTATAACACTGAGCACTAAGGGAGATATATCTATAACACTGAGCACTAAGGGAGATATATCTATAACACTGAGCACTAAGGGAGATTGATGTATAACACTGAGCACTAAGGGAGATGCTGTCTAATACTGAGCGCTAAGGGAGATAGATCTATAACGCTGAGCGCTAAGGGAGATCTATAACACTGAGCACTAAGGGAGATGGAACTATAACACTGAGCACTAAGGGAGATGGAACTATAACACTGAGCACTAAGGGAGATGGAACTATAACACTGAGCACTAAGGGAGATGGAACTATAACACTGAGCACTAAGGGAGATCTATAACACTGAGCACTAAGGGAGATCTATAACACTGAGCACTAAGGGAGAACTATAACACTGAGCACTAAGGGAGAACTATAACACTGAGCACTAAGGGAGAACTATAACACTGAGCACTAAGGGAGAACTATAATACTGAGCACTAAGGGAGATATATCTATAACACTGAGCACTAAGGGAGAGTGATGTATAACACTGAGCACTAAGGGAGATATTGTCTAATACTGAGCGCTAAGGGAGATAGATCTATAACACTGAGCACTAAGGGAGAACTATAATGCTGAGCACTAAGGGAGATCTATAACGCTGAGCACTAAGGGAGATACTGTCTAATACTGAGCACTAAGGGAGAACTATAACACTGAGCACTAAGGGAGATACTGTCTAATACTGAGCACTAAGGGAGAACTATAACACTGAGCACTAAGGGAGATAGATCTATAACACTGAGCACTAAGGGAGATAGATCTATAACACTGAGCACTAAGGGAGATAGATCTATAACACTGAGCACTAAGGGAGATAGATCTATAACACTGAGCACTAAGGGAGATGGATCTATAACACTGAGCACTAAGGGAGATGGATCTATAACACTGAGCACTAAGGGAGATGGATCTATAACACTGAGCACTAAGGGAGATGGATCTATAACACTGAGCACTAAGGGAGATAGATCTATAACACTGAGCACTAAGGGAGATGGATCTATAACACTGAGCACTAAGGGAGATGGATCTATAACACTGAGCACTAAGGGAGATGGATCTATAACACTGAGCACTAAGGGAGATGGATCTATAACACTGAGCACTAAGGGAGATGGATCTATAACACTGAGCACTAAGGGAGATGGATCTATAACACTGAGCACTAAGGGAGATGGATCTATAACACTGAGCACTAAGGGAGATGGATCTATAACACTGAGCACTAAGGGAGATGGATCTATAACACTGAGCACTAAGGGAGATGGATCTATAACACTGAGCACTAAGGGAGATCTATAACACTGAGCACTAAGGGAGAACTATAACACTGAGCACAAAGGGAGATCTATAACACTGAGCACTAAGGGAGATCTATAACACTGAGCACTAAGGGAGATCTATAACACTGAGCACTAAGGGAGATCTATAACACTGAGCACTAAGGGAGATACTGTCTAATACTGAGCACTAAGTGAGAACTATAACACTGAGCACTAAGGGAGAACTATAATACTGAGCACTAAGGGAGATAGATCTATAACACTGAGCACTAAGGGAGATGGATCTATAACACTTAGCACTAAGGGAGAACTATAACACTGAGCACTAAGGGAGATCTATAACACTGAGCACTAAGGGAGATACTGTCTAATACTGAGCACTAAGGGAGAACTATAACACTGAGCACTAAGGGAGATACTGTCTAATACTGAGCACTAAGGGAGAACTATAACACTGAGCACTAAGGGAGATAGATCTATAACACTGAGCACTAAGGGAGATAGATCTATAACACTGAGCACTAAGGGAGATAGATCTATAACACTGAGCACTAAGGGAGATAGATCTATAACACTGAGCACTAAGGGAGATGGATCTATAACACTGAGCACTAAGGGAGATGGATCTATAACACTGAGCACTAAGGGAGATGGATCTATAACACTGAGCACTAAGGGAGATGGATCTATAACACTGAGCACTAAGGGAGATAGATCTATAACACTGAGCACTAAGGGAGATGGATCTATAACACTGAGCACTAAGGGAGATGGATCTATAACACTGAGCACTAAGGGAGATGGATCTATAACACTGAGCACTAAGGGAGATGGATCTATAACACTGAGCACTAAGGGAGATGGATCTATAACACTGAGCACTAAGGGAGATGGATCTATAACACTGAGCACTAAGGGAGATGGATCTATAACACTGAGCACTAAGGGAGATGGATCTATAACACTGAGCACTAAGGGAGATGGATCTATAACACTGAGCACTAAGGGAGATGGATCTATAACACTGAGCACTAAGGGAGATCTATAACACTGAGCACTAAGGGAGAACTATAACACTGAGCACAAAGGGAGATCTATAACACTGAGCACTAAGGGAGATCTATAACACTGAGCACTAAGGGAGATCTATAACACTGAGCACTAAGGGAGATCTATAACACTGAGCACTAAGGGAGATACTGTCTAATACTGAGCACTAAGTGAGAACTATAACACTGAGCACTAAGGGAGAACTATAATACTGAGCACTAAGGGAGATAGATCTATAACACTGAGCACTAAGGGAGATGGATCTATAACACTTAGCACTAAGGGAGAACTATAACACTGAGCACTAAGGGAGATCTATAACACTGAGCACTAAGGGAGATACTGTCTAATACTGAGCACTAAGGGAGAACTATAACACTGAGCACTAAGGGAGATACTGTCTAATACTGAGCACTAAGGGAGAACTATAACACTGAGCACTAAGGGAGATAGATCTATAACACTGAGCACTAAGGGAGATAGATCTATAACACTGAGCACTAAGGGAGATAGATCTATAACACTGAGCACTAAGGGAGATAGATCTATAACACTGAGCACTAAGGGAGATAGATCTATAACACTGAGCACTAAGGGAGATAGATCTATAACACTGAGCACTAAGGGAGATCTATAACACTGAGCATTGAGGGAGATGGATCTATAACACTGAGCACTAAGGGAGATAGATCTATAACACAGAGCACTAAGGGAGATAGATCTATAACACAGAGCACTAAGGGAGATAGATCTATAACACTGAGCACTAAGGGAGAACTATAACACTGAGCACTAAGGGAGAACTATAACACTGAGCACTAAGGGAGAACTATAACACTGAGCACTAAGGGAGAACTATAACACTGAGCACTAAGGGAGAACTATAACACTGAGCACTAAGGGAGAACTATAACACTGAGCACTAAGGGAGAACTATAACACTGAGCACTAAGGGAGAACTATAACACTGAGCACTAAGGGAGAACTATAACACTGAGCACTAAGGGAGAACTATAACACTGAGCACTAAGGGAGAACTATAACACTGAGCACTAAGGGAGAACTATAACACTGAGCACTAAGGGAGAACTATAACACTGAGCACTAAGGGAGAACTATAACACTGAGCACTAAGGGAGAACTATAACACTGAGCACTATGGGAGAACTATAACACTGAGCACTATGGGAGAACTATAACACTGAGCACTATGGGAGAACTATAACACTGAGCACTATGGGAGAACTATAACACTGAGCACTAAAGGAGATAGATCTATAACACTGAGCACTAAAGGAGATAGATCTATAACACTGAGCACTAAGGGAGAACTATAACACTGAGCACTAAGGGAGATGGAACTATAACACTGAGCACTAAGGGAGATGGAACTATAACACTGAGCACTAAGGGAGATGGAACTATAACACTGAGCACTAAGGGAGATACTGTCTAATACTGAGCACTAAGGGAGATAGATCTATAACACTGAGCACTAAGGGAGATAGATCTATAACACTGAGCACTAAGGGAGAACTATAACACTGAGCACTAAGGGAGATAGAACTATAACACTGAACACTGAGGGAGACCTGTAACACTGAGCACCGAGGGAGAAAGAACTATAACACTGAGCACTAAGGGAGATAGATCTATAACACTGAGCACTAAGGGAGATGGAACTATAACACTGAGCACTAAGGGAGATATATCTATAACACTGAGCACTAAGGGAGATATATCTATAACACTGAGCACTAAGGGAGATATATCTATAACACTGAGCACTAAGGGAGATATATCTATAACACTGAGCACTAAGGGAGATTGATGTATAACACTGAGCACTAAGGGAGATGCTGTCTAATACTGAGCGCTAAGGGAGATAGATCTATAACGCTGAGCGCTAAGGGAGATCTATAACACTGAGCACTAAGGGAGATGGAACTATAACACTGAGCACTAAGGGAGATGGAACTATAACACTGAGCACTAAGGGAGATGGAACTATAACACTGAGCACTAAGGGAGATGGAACTATAACACTGAGCACTAAGGGAGATCTATAACACTGAGCACTAAGGGAGATCTATAACACTGAGCACTAAGGGAGAACTATAACACTGAGCACTAAGGGAGAACTATAACACTGAGCACTAAGGGAGAACTATAACACTGAGCACTAAGGGAGAACTATAATACTGAGCACTAAGGGAGATATATCTATAACACTGAGCACTAAGGGAGAGTGATGTATAACACTGAGCACTAAGGGAGATATTGTCTAATACTGAGCGCTAAGGGAGATAGATCTATAACACTGAGCACTAAGGGAGAACTATAATGCTGAGCACTAAGGGAGATCTATAACGCTGAGCACTAAGGGAGATACTGTCTAATACTGAGCACTAAGGGAGAACTATAACACTGAGCACTAAGGGAGATACTGTCTAATACTGAGCACTAAGGGAGAACTATAACACTGAGCACTAAGGGAGATAGATCTATAACACTGAGCACTAAGGGAGATAGATCTATAACACTGAGCACTAAGGGAGATAGATCTATAACACTGAGCACTAAGGGAGATGGATCTATAACACTGAGCACTAAGGGAGATGGATCTATAACACTGAGCACTAAGGGAGATGGATCTATAACACTGAGCACTAAGGGAGATGGATCTATAACACTGAGCACTAAGGGAGATAGATCTATAACACTGAGCACTAAGGGAGATGGATCTATAACACTGAGCACTAAGGGAGATGGATCTATAACACTGAGCACTAAGGGAGATGGATCTATAACACTGAGCACTAAGGGAGATGGATCTATAACACTGAGCACTAAGGGAGATGGATCTATAACACTGAGCACTAAGGGAGATGGATCTATAACACTGAGCACTAAGGGAGATGGATCTATAACACTGAGCACTAAGGGAGATGGATCTATAACACTGAGCACTAAGGGAGATGGATCTATAACACTGAGCACTAAGGGAGATGGATCTATAACACTGAGCACTAAGGGAGATGGATCTATAACACTGAGCACTAAGGGAGATGGATCTATAACACTGAGCACTAAGGGAGATCTATAACACTGAGCACTAAGGGAGAACTATAACACTGAGCACTAAGGGAGATCTATAACACTGAGCACTAAGGGAGATCTATAACACTGAGCACTAAGGGAGAACTATAACACTGAGCACTAAGGGAGATCTATAACACTGAGCACTAAGGGAGAACTATAACACTGAGCACTAAGGGAGAACTATAACACTGAGCACTAAGGGAGAACTATAACACTGAGCACTAAGGGAGAACTATAACACTGAGCACTAAGGGAGAACTATAACACTGAGCACTAAGGGAGAACTATAACACTGAGCACTAAGGGAGAACTATAACACTGAGCACTAAGGGAGAACTATAACACTGAGCACTAAGGGAGAACTATAACACTGAGCACTAAGGGAGATAGATCTATAACACTGAGCACTAAGGGAGATAGATCTATAACACTGAGCACTAAGGGAGATAGATGTATAACACTGAGCACTAAGGGAGATAGATGTATAACACTGAGCACTAAGGGAGATGGAACTATAACACTGAGCACTAAGATATATCTATAACACTGAGCACTAAGGGAGATATAACTATAACACTGAGCACTAAGGGAGATATAACTATAACACTGAGCACTAAGGGAGATTGAACTATAACACTGAGCACTAAGGGAGAACTATAACACTGAGCACTAAGGGAGATAGATCTATAACACTGAGCACTAAGGGAGATAGATCTATAACACTGAGCACTAAGGGAGATAGATGTATAACACTGAGCACTAAGGGAGATAGATGTATAACACTGAGCACTAAGGGAGATGGAACTATAACACTGAGCACTAAGATATATCTATAACACTGAGCACTAAGGGAGATATAACTATAACACTGAGCACTAAGGGAGATATAACTATAACACTGAGCACTAAGGGAGATTGAACTATAACACTGAGCACTAAGGGAGATTGAACTATAACACTGAGCACTAAGGGAGATACTGTCTAATACTGAGCGCTAAGGGAGGTAGATCCAGAACGCTGAGCACTAAGGGAGATCTATAACACTGAGCACTAAGGGAGATGGAACTATAACACTGAGCACAAAGGGAGATCTATAACACTGAGCACTAAGGGAGATCTATAACACTGAGCACTAAGGGAGATCTATAACACTGAGCACTAAGGGAGATCTATAACACTGAGCACTAAGGGAGATACTGTCTAATACTGAGCACTAAGTGAGAACTATAACACTGAGCACTAAGGGAGAACTATAATACTGAGCACTAAGGGAGATAGATCTATAACACTGAGCACTAAGGGAGATGGATCTATAACACTTAGCACTAAGGGAGAACTATAACACTGAGCACTAAGGGAGATCTATAACACTGAGCACTAAGGGAGATACTGTCTAATACTGAGCACTAAGGGAGAACTATAACACTGAGCACTAAGGGAGATACTGTCTAATACTGAGCACTAAGGGAGAACTATAACACTGAGCACTAAGGGAGATAGATCTATAACACTGAGCACTAAGGGAGATAGATCTATAACACTGAGCACTAAGGGAGAACTATAACACTGAGCACTAAGGGAGAACTATAACACTGAGCACTAAGGGAGAACTATAACACTGAGCACTAAGGGAGAACTATAACACTGAGCACTAAGGGAGAACTATAACACTGAGCACTAAGGGAGAACTATAACACTGAGCACTATGGGAGAACTATAACACTGAGCACTATGGGAGAACTATAACACTGAGCACTATGGGAGAACTATAACACTGAGCACTAAGGGAGAACTATAACACTGAGCACTAAAGGAGATAGATCTATAACACTGAGCACTAAAGGAGATAGATCTATAACACTGAGCACTAAGGGAGAACTATAACACTGAGCACTATGGGAGAACTATAACACTGAGCACTAAGGGAGATGGAACTATAACACTGAGCACTAAGGGAGATGGAACTATAACACTGAGCACTAAGGGAGATGGAACTATAACACTGAGCACTAAGGGAGAACTATAACACTGAGCACTAAGGGAGATACTGTCTAATACTGAGCACTAAGGGAGATAGATCTATAACACTGAGCACTAAGGGAGATAGATCTATAACACTGAGCACTAAGGGAGAACTATAACACTGAGCACTAAGGGAGATAGAACTATAACACTGAACACTGAGGGAGACCTGTAACACTGAGCACCGAGGGAGAAAGATCTATAACACTGAGCACTAAGGGAGATGGAACTATAACACCGAGCACTAAGGGAGATATATCTATAACACTGAGCACTAAGGGAGATATATCTATAACACTGAGCACTAAGGGAGATATATCTATAACACTGAGCACTAAGGGAGATATATCTATAACACTGAGCACTAAGGGAGATTGATGTATAACACTGAGCACTAAGGGAGATACTGTCTAATACTGAGCGCTAAGGGAGATAGATCTATAACGCTGAGCGCTAAGGGAGATCTATAACACTGAGCACTAAGGGAGATGGAACTATAACACTGAGCACTAAGGGAGATGGAACTATAACACTGAGCACTAAGGGAGATGGAACTATAACACTGAGCACTAAGGGAGATGGAACTATAACACTGAGCACTAAGGGAGATCTATAACACTGAGCACTAAGGGAGATCTATAACACTGAGCACTAAGGGAGAACTATAACACTGAGCACTAAGGGAGAACTATAACACTGAGCACTAAGGGAGAACTATAACACTGAGCACTAAGGGAGAACTATAATACTGAGCACTAAGGGAGATATATCTATAACACTGAGCACTAAGGGAGAGTGATGTATAACACTGAGCACTAAGGGAGATATTGTCTAATACTGAGCGCTAAGGGAGATAGATCTATAACACTGAGCACTAAGGGAGAACTATAATGCTGAGCACTAAGGGAGATCTATAACGCTGAGCACTAAGGGAGATACTGTCTAATACTGAGCACTAAGGGAGAACTATAACACTGAGCACTAAGGGAGATACTGTCTAATACTGAGCACTAAGGGAGAACTATAACACTGAGCACTAAGGGAGATAGATCTATAACACTGAGCACTAAGGGAGATAGATCTATAACACTGAGCACTAAGGGAGATAGATCTATAACACTGAGCACTAAGGGAGATGGATCTATAACACTGAGCACTAAGGGAGATGGATCTATAACACTGAGCACTAAGGGAGATGGATCTATAACACTGAGCACTAAGGGAGATGGATCTATAACACTGAGCACTAAGGGAGATGGATCTATAACACTGAGCACTAAGGGAGATGGATCTATAACACTGAGCACTAAGGGAGATGGATCTATAACACTGAGCACTAAGGGAGATGGATCTATAACACTGAGCACTAAGGGAGATGGATCTATAACACTGAGCACTAAGGGAGATGGATCTATAACACTGAGCACTAAGGGAGATGGATCTATAACACTGAGCACTAAGGGAGATGGATCTATAACACTGAGCACTAAGGGAGATGGATCTATAACACTGAGCACTAAGGGAGATCTATAACACTGAGCACTAAGGGAGATCTATAACACTGAGCACTAAGGGAGATCTATAACACTGAGCACTAAGGGAGAACTATAACACTGAGCACTAAGGGAGATCTATAACACTGAGCACTAAGGGAGATCTATAACACTGAGCACTAAGGGAGAACTATAACACTGAGCACTAAGGGAGATCTATAACACTGAGCACTAAGGGAGAACTATAACACTGAGCACTAAGGGAGAACTATAACACTGAGCACTAAGGGAGAACTATAACACTGAGCACTAAGGGAGAACTATAACACTGAGCACTAAGGGAGAACTATAACACTGAGCACTAAGGGAGAACTATAACACTGAGCACTAAGGGAGAACTATAACACTGAGCACTAAGGGAGATAGATCTATAACACTGAGCACTAAGGGAGATAGATGTATAACACTGAGCACTAAGGGAGATAGATGTATAACACTGAGCACTAAGGGAGATGGAACTATAACACTGAGCACTAAGATATATCTATAACACTGAGCACTAAGGGAGATATAACTATAACACTGAGCACTAAGGGAGATATAACTATAACACTGAGCACTAAGGGAGATTGAACTATAACACTGAGCACTAAGGGAGATTGAACTATAACACTGAGCACTAAGGGAGATACTGTCTAATACTGAGCGCTAAGGGAGGTAGATCCAGAACGCTGAGCACTAAGGGAGATCTATAACACTGAGCACTAAGGGAGATGGAACTATAACACTGAGCACAAAGGGAGATCTATAACACTGAGCACTAAGGGAGATCTATAACACTGAGCACTAAGGGAGATCTATAACACTGAGCACTAAGGGAGATCTATAACACTGAGCACTAAGGGAGATACTGTCTAATACTGAGCACTAAGTGAGAACTATAACACTGAGCACTAAGGGAGAACTATAATACTGAGCACTAAGGGAGATAGATCTATAACACTGAGCACTAAGGGAGATGGATCTATAACACTTAGCACTAAGGGAGAACTATAACACTGAGCACTAAGGGAGATCTATAACACTGAGCACTAAGGGAGATACTGTCTAATACTGAGCACTAAGGGAGAACTATAACACTGAGCACTAAGGGAGATACTGTCTAATACTGAGCACTAAGGGAGAACTATAACACTGAGCACTAAGGGAGATAGATCTATAACACTGAGCACTAAGGGAGATAGATCTATAACACTGAGCACTAAGGGAGATAGATCTATAACACTGAGCACTAAGGGAGATAGATCTATAACACTGAGCACTAAGGGAGATAGATCTATAACACTGAGCACTAAGGGAGATAGATCTATAACACTGAGCACTAAGGGAGATCTATAACACTGAGCATTGAGGGAGATGGATCTATAACACTGAGCACTAAGGGAGATAGATCTATAACACAGAGCACTAAGGGAGATAGATCTATAACACAGAGCACTAAGGGAGATAGATCTATAACACTGAGCACTAAGGGAGAACTATAACACTGAGCACTAAGGGAGAACTATAACACTGAGCACTAAGGGAGAACTATAACACTGAGCACTAAGGGAGAACTATAACACTGAGCACTAAGGGAGAACTATAACACTGAGCACTAAGGGAGAACTATAACACTGAGCACTAAGGGAGAACTATAACACTGAGCACTAAGGGAGAACTATAACACTGAGCACTAAGGGAGAACTATAACACTGAGCACTAAGGGAGAACTATAACACTGAGCACTAAGGGAGAACTATAACACTGAGCACTAAGGGAGAACTATAACACTGAGCACTAAGGGAGAACTATAACACTGAGCACTAAGGGAGAACTATAACACTGAGCACTATGGGAGAACTATAACACTGAGCACTATGGGAGAACTATAACACTGAGCACTATGGGAGAACTATAACACTGAGCACTATGGGAGAACTATAACACTGAGCACTAAAGGAGATAGATCTATAACACTGAGCACTAAAGGAGATAGATCTATAACACTGAGCACTAAGGGAGAACTATAACACTGAGCACTAAGGGAGATGGAACTATAACACTGAGCACTAAGGGAGATGGAACTATAACACTGAGCACTAAGGGAGATGGAACTATAACACTGAGCACTAAGGGAGATACTGTCTAATACTGAGCACTAAGGGAGATAGATCTATAACACTGAGCACTAAGGGAGATAGATCTATAACACTGAGCACTAAGGGAGAACTATAACACTGAGCACTAAGGGAGATAGAACTATAACACTGAACACTGAGGGAGACCTGTAACACTGAGCACCGAGGGAGAAAGAACTATAACACTGAGCACTAAGGGAGATAGATCTATAACACTGAGCACTAAGGGAGATGGAACTATAACACTGAGCACTAAGGGAGATATATCTATAACACTGAGCACTAAGGGAGATATATCTATAACACTGAGCACTAAGGGAGATATATCTATAACACTGAGCACTAAGGGAGATATATCTATAACACTGAGCACTAAGGGAGATTGATGTATAACACTGAGCACTAAGGGAGATGCTGTCTAATACTGAGCGCTAAGGGAGATAGATCTATAACGCTGAGCGCTAAGGGAGATCTATAACACTGAGCACTAAGGGAGATGGAACTATAACACTGAGCACTAAGGGAGATGGAACTATAACACTGAGCACTAAGGGAGATGGAACTATAACACTGAGCACTAAGGGAGATGGAACTATAACACTGAGCACTAAGGGAGATCTATAACACTGAGCACTAAGGGAGATCTATAACACTGAGCACTAAGGGAGAACTATAACACTGAGCACTAAGGGAGAACTATAACACTGAGCACTAAGGGAGAACTATAACACTGAGCACTAAGGGAGAACTATAATACTGAGCACTAAGGGAGATATATCTATAACACTGAGCACTAAGGGAGAGTGATGTATAACACTGAGCACTAAGGGAGATATTGTCTAATACTGAGCGCTAAGGGAGATAGATCTATAACACTGAGCACTAAGGGAGAACTATAATGCTGAGCACTAAGGGAGATCTATAACGCTGAGCACTAAGGGAGATACTGTCTAATACTGAGCACTAAGGGAGAACTATAACACTGAGCACTAAGGGAGATACTGTCTAATACTGAGCACTAAGGGAGAACTATAACACTGAGCACTAAGGGAGATAGATCTATAACACTGAGCACTAAGGGAGATAGATCTATAACACTGAGCACTAAGGGAGATAGATCTATAACACTGAGCACTAAGGGAGATGGATCTATAACACTGAGCACTAAGGGAGATGGATCTATAACACTGAGCACTAAGGGAGATGGATCTATAACACTGAGCACTAAGGGAGATGGATCTATAACACTGAGCACTAATGGAGATGGATCTATAACACTGAGCACTAAGGGAGATATATCTATAACACTGAGCACTAAGGGAGATATATCTATAACACTGAGCACTAAGGGAGATTGATGTATAACACTGAGCACTAAGGGAGATGCTGTCTAATACTGAGCGCTAAGGGAGATAGATCTATAACGCTGAGCGCTAAGGGAGATCTATAACACTGAGCACTAAGGGAGATGGAACTATAACACTGAGCACTAAGGGAGATGGAACTATAACACTGAGCACTAAGGGAGATGGAACTATAACACTGAGCACTAAGGGAGATGGAACTATAACACTGAGCACTAAGGGAGATCTATAACACTGAGCACTAAGGGAGATCTATAACACTGAGCACTAAGGGAGAACTATAACACTGAGCACTAAGGGAGAACTATAACACTGAGCACTAAGGGAGAACTATAACACTGAGCACTAGGGAGAACTATAATACTGAGCACTAAGGGAGATATATCTATAACACTGAGCACTAAGGGAGAGTGATGTATAACACTGAGCACTAAGGGAGATATTGTCTAATACTGAGCGCTAAGGGAGATAGATCTATAACACTGAGCACTAAGGGAGAACTATAATGCTGAGCACTAAGGGAGATCTATAACGCTGAGCACTAAGGGAGATACTGTCTAATACTGAGCACTAAGGGAGAACTATAACACTGAGCACTAAGGGAGATACTGTCTAATACTGAGCACTAAGGGAGAACTATAACACTGAGCACTAAGGGAGATAGATCTATAACACTGAGCACTAAGGGAGATAGATCTATAACACTGAGCACTAAGGGAGATAGATCTATAACACTGAGCACTAAGGGAGATGGATCTATAACACTGAGCACTAAGGGAGATGGATCTATAACACTGAGCACTAAGGGAGATGGATCTATAACACTGAGCACTAAGGGAGATAGATCTATAACACTGAGCACTAAGGGAGATGGATCTATAACACTGAGCACTAAGGGAGATGGATCTATAACACTGAGCACTAAGGGAGATGGATCTATAACACTGAGCACTAAGGGAGATGGATCTATAACACTGAGCACTAAGGGAGATGGATCTATAACACTGAGCACTAAGGGAGATGGATCTATAACACTGAGCACTAAGGGAGATGGATCTATAACACTGAGCACTAAGGGAGATGGATCTATAACACTGAGCACTAAGGGAGATGGATCTATAACACTGAGCACTAAGGGAGATGGATCTATAACACTGAGCACTAAGGGAGATGGATCTATAACACTGAGCACTAAGGGAGATGGATCTATAACACTGAGCACTAAGGGAGATCTATAACACTGAGCACTAAGGGAGAACTATAACACTGAGCACTAAGGGAGATCTATAACACTGAGCACTAAGGGAGATCTATAACACTGAGCACTAAGGGAGAACTATAACACTGAGCACTAAGGGAGATCTATAACACTGAGCACTAAGGGAGAACTATAACACTGAGCACTAAGGGAGAACTATAACACTGAGCACTAAGGGAGAACTATAACACTGAGCACTAAGGGAGAACTATAACACTGAGCACTAAGGGAGAACTATAACACTGAGCACTAAGGGAGAACTATAACACTGAGCACTAAGGGAGAACTATAACACTGAGCACTAAGGGAGAACTATAACACTGAGCACTAAGGGAGATAGATCTATAACACTGAGCACTAAGGGAGATAGATCTATAACACTGAGCACTAAGGGAGATAGATGTATAACACTGAGCACTAAGGGAGATAGATGTATAACACTGAGCACTAAGGGAGATATAACTATAACACTGAGCACTAAGGGAGATTGAACTATAACACTGAGCACTAAGGGAGATTGAACTATAACACTGAGCACTAAGGGAGATACTGTCTAATACTGAGCGCTAAGGGAGGTAGATCCAGAACGCTGAGCACTAAGGGAGATCTATAACACTGAGCACTAAGGGAGATGGAACTATAACACTGAGCACAAAGGGAGATCTATAACACTGAGCACTAAGGGAGATCTATAACACTGAGCACTAAGGGAGATCTATAACACTGAGCACTAAGGGAGATCTATAACACTGAGCACTAAGGGAGATACTGTCTAATACTGAGCACTAAGTGAGAACTATAACACTGAGCACTAAGGGAGAACTATAATACTGAGCACTAAGGGAGATAGATCTATAACACTGAGCACTAAGGGAGATGGATCTATAACACTTAGCACTAAGGGAGAACTATAACACTGAGCACTAAGGGAGATCTATAACACTGAGCACTAAGGGAGATACTGTCTAATACTGAGCACTAAGGGAGAACTATAACACTGAGCACTAAGGGAGATACTGTCTAATACTGAGCACTAAGGGAGAACTATAACACTGAGCACTAAGGGAGATAGATCTATAACACTGAGCACTAAGGGAGATAGATCTATAACACTGAGCACTAAGGGAGATAGATCTATAACACTGAGCACTAAGGGAGATAGATCTATAACACTGAGCACTAAGGGAGATAGATCTATAACACTGAGCACTAAGGGAGATAGATCTATAACACTGAGCACTAAGGGAGATAGATCTATAACACTGAGCACTAAGGGAGATAGATCTATAACACTGAGCATTGAGGGAGATGGATCTATAACACTGAGCACTAAGGGAGATAGATCTATAACACAGAGCACTAAGGGAGATAGATCTATAACACAGAGCACTAAGGGAGATAGATCTATAACACTGAGCACTAAGGGAGATAGATCTATAACACTGAGCACTAAGGGAGATAGATGTATAACACTGAGCACTAAGGGAGATGGAACTATAACACTGAGCACTAAGATATATCTATAACACTGAGCACTAAGGGAGATATATCTATAACACTGAGCACTAAGGGAGATATATCTATAACACTGAGCACTAAGGGAGATTGAACTATAACACTGAGCACTAAGGGAGATCGATGTATAACACTGAGCACTAAGGGAGATACTGTCTAATACTGAGCGCTAAGGGAGATAGATCCAGAACGCTGAGCACTAAGGGAGATCTATAACACTGAGCACTAAGGGAGATGGAACTATAACACTGAGCACAAAGGGAGATCTATAACACTGAGCACTAAGGGAGATAGATCTATAACACTGAGCACTAAGGGAGATCTATAACACTGAGCATTGAGGGAGATGGATCTATAACACTGAGCACTAAGGGAGATAGATCTATAACACAGAGCACTAAGGGAGATAGATCTATAACACAGAGCACTAAGGGAGATAGATCTATAACACTGAGCACTAAGGGAGATAGATCTATAACACTGAGCACTAAGGGAGATAGATGTATAACACTGAGCACTAAGGGAGATGGAACTATAACACTGAGCACTAAGATATATCTATAACACTGAGCACTAAGGGAGATATATCTATAACACTGAGCACTAAGGGAGATATATCTATAACACTGAGCACTAAGGGAGATTGAACTATAACACTGAGCACTAAGGGAGATCGATGTATAACACTGAGCACTAAGGGAGATACTGTCTAATACTGAGCGCTAAGGGAGATAGATCCAGAACGCTGAGCACTAAGGGAGATCTATAACACTGAGCACTAAGGGAGATGGAACTATAACACTGAGCACACAGGGAGATGGAACTATAACACTGAGCACAAAGGGAGATCTATAACACTGAGCACTAAGGGAGATCTATAACACTGAGCACTAAGGGAGAACTATAACACTGAGCACTAAGGGAGAACTATAACACTGAGCACTAAGGGAGAACTATAACACTGAGCACTAAGGGAGAACTATAATACTGAGCACTAAGGGAGATAGATCTATAACACTGAGCACTAAGGGAGATAGATCTATAACACTGAGCACTAAGGGAGATAGATCTATAACACTGAGCACTAAGGGAGATAGATCTATAACACTGAGCACTAAGGGAGATCTATAACACTGAGCATTGAGGGAGATGGATCTATAACACTGAGCACTAAGGGAGATAGATCTATAACACAGAGCACTAAGGGAGATAGATCTATAACACAGAGCACTAAGGGAGATAGATCTATAACACTGAGCACTAAGGGAGATAGATCTATAACACTGAGCACTAAGGGAGATTGATCTATAACACTGAGCACTAAGGGAGATAGATGTATAACACTGAGCACTAAGGGAGATGGAACTATAACACTGAGCACTAAGATATATCTATAACACTGAGCACTAAGGGAGATATATCTATAACACTGAGCACTAAGGGAGATATATCTATAACACTGAGCACTAAGGGAGATATATCTATAACACTGAGCACTAAGGGAGATTGAACTATAACACTGAGCACTAAGGGAGATACTGTCTAATACTGAGCGCTAAGGGAGATAGATCCAGAATGCTGAGCACTAAGGGAGATCTATAACACTGAGCACTAAGGGAGATGGAACTATAACACTGAGCACAAAGGGAGATCTATAACACTGAGCACTAAGGGGGATCTATAACACTGAGCACTAAGGGAGATCTATAACACTGAGCACTAAGGGAGATACTGTCTAATACTGAGCACTAAGGGAGAACTATAACACTGAGCACTAAGGGAGAACTATAATACTGAGCACTAAGGGAGATAGATCTATAACACTGAGCACTAAGGGAGATGGATCTATAACACTGAGCACTAAGGGAGATGGATCTATAACACTTAGCACTAAGGGAGAACTATAACACTGAGCACTAAGGGAGATCTATAACACTGAGCACTAAGGGAGATACTGTCTAATACTGAGCACTAAGGGAGAACTATAACACTGAGCACTAAGGGAGATAGATCTATAACACTGAGCACTAAGGGAGATAGATCTATAACACTGAGCACTAAGGGAGATAGATCTATAACACTGAGCACTAAGGGAGATAGATCTATAACACTGAGCACTAAGGGAGATCTATAACACTGAGCACTAAGGGAGATAGATCTATAACACAGAGCACTAAGGGAGATAGATCTATAACACAGAGCACTAAGGGAGATAGATCTATAACACTGAGCACTAAGGGAGATAGATCTATAACACTGAGCACTAAGGGAGATCTATAACATTGAGCACTAAGGGAGATGGAACTATAACACTGAGCATTAAGGGAGATCTATAACATTGAGCACTAAGGGAGATGGAACTATAACACTGAGCACTAAGGGAGATGGAACTATAACACTGAGCACTAAGGGAGATGGAACTATAACACTGAGCACTAAGGGAGATCTATAACACTGAGCACTAAGGGAGCTGGAACTATAACACTGAGCACTAAGGGAGATGGAACTATAACACTGAGCACTAAGGGAGATTGAACTATAACACTGAGCACTAAGGGAGATTGATGTATAACACTGAGCACTAAGGGAGATGGATCTATAACACTGAGCACTAAGGGAGATGGATCTATAACACTGAGCACTAAGGGAGATGGATCTATAACACTGAGCACTAAGGGAGATGGATCTATAACACTGAGCACTAAGGGAGATGGATCTATAACACTGAGCACTAAGGGAGATGGATCTATAACACTGAGCACTAAGGGAGATGGATCTATAACACTGAGCACTAAGGGAGATGGATCTATAACACTGAGCACTAAGGGAGATGGATCTATAACACTGAGCACTAAGGGAGATCTATAACACTGAGCACTAAGGGAGAACTATAACACTGAGCACTAAGGGAGATCTATAACACTGAGCACTAAGGGAGATCTATAACACTGAGCACTAAGGGAGAACTATAACACTGAGCACTAAGGGAGATCTATAACACTGAGCACTAAGGGAGAACTATAACACTGAGCACTAAGGGAGAACTATAACACTGAGCACTAAGGGAGAACTATAACACTGAGCACTAAGGGAGAACTATAACACTGAGCACTAAGGGAGAACTATAACACTGAGCACTAAGGGAGATAGATCTATAACACTGAGCACTAAGGGAGATAGATCTATAACACTGAGCACTAAGGGAGATAGATATATAACACTGAGCACTAAGGGAGATAGATGTATAACACTGAGCACTAAGGGAGATGGAACTATAACACTGAGCACTAAGATATATCTATAACACTGAGCACTAAGGGAGATATAACTATAACACTGAGCACTAAGGGAGATTGAACTATAACACTGAGCACTAAGGGAGATGGAACTATAACACTGAGCACTAAGGGAGATTGAACTATAACACTGAGCACTAAGGGAGATTGATGTATAACACTGAGCACTAAGGGAGATGGATCTATAACACTGAGCACTAAGGGAGATGGATCTATAACACTGAGCACTAAGGGAGATGGATCTATAACACTGAGCACTAAGGGAGATGGATCTATAACACTGAGCACTAAGGGAGATGGATCTATAACACTGAGCACTAAGGGAGATGGATCTATAACACTGAGCACTAAGGGAGATGGATCTATAACACTGAGCACTAAGGGAGATGGATCTATAACACTGAGCACTAAGGGAGATGGATCTATAACACTGAGCACTAAGGGAGATCTATAACACTGAGCACTAAGGGAGAACTATAACACTGAGCACTAAGGGAGATCTATAACACTGAGCACTAAGGGAGATCTATAACACTGAGCACTAAGGGAGAACTATAACACTGAGCACTAAGGGAGAACTATAACACTGAGCACTAAGGGAGATCTATAACACTGAGCACTAAGGGAGAACTATAACACTGAGCACTAAGGGAGAACTATAACACTGAGCACTAAGGGAGAACTATAACACTGAGCACTAAGGGAGAACTATAACACTGAGCACTAAGGGAGAACTATAACACTGAGCACTAAGGGAGAACTATAACACTGAGCACTAAGGGAGAACTATAACACTGAGCACTAAGGGAGATAGATCTATAACACTGAGCACTAAGGGAGATAGATCTATAACACTGAGCACTAAGGGAGATAGATGTATAACACTGAGCACTAAGGGAGATAGATGTATAACACTGAGCACTAAGGGAGATGGAACTATAACACTGAGCACTAAGATATATCTATAACACTGAGCACTAAGGGAGATATAACTATAACACTGAGCACTAAGGGAGATATAACTATAACACTGAGCACTAAGGGAGATGGATCTATAACACTGAGCACTAAGGGAGAACTATAACACTGAGCACTAAGGGAGAACTATAACACTGAGCACTAAGGGAGAACTATAACACTGAGCACTAAGGGAGAACTATAACACTGAGCACTAAGGGAGATAGATCTATAACACTGAGCACTAAGGGAGATAGATCTATAACACTGAGCACTAAGGGAGATAGATGTATAACACTGAGCACTAAGGGAGATAGATGTATAACACTGAGCACTAAGGGAGATGGAACTATAACACTGAGCACTAAGATATATCTATAACACTGAGCACTAAGGGAGATATAACTATAACACTGAGCACTAAGGGAGATATAACTATAACACTGAGCACTAAGGGAGATTGAACTATAACACTGAGCACTAAGGGAGATTGAACTATAACACTGAGCACTAAGGGAGATACTGTCTAATACTGAGCGCTAAGGGAGGTAGATCCAGAACGCTGAGCACTAAGGGAGATCTATAACACTGAGCACAAAGGGAGATGGAACTATAACACTGAGCACAAAGGGAGATCTATAACACTGAGCACTAAGGGAGATCTATAACACTGAGCACTAAGGGAGATCTATAACACTGAGCACTAAGGGAGATCTATAACACTGAGCACTAAGGGAGATACTGTCTAATACTGAGCACTAAGTGAGAACTATAACACTGAGCACTAAGGGAGAACTATAATACTGAGCACTAAGGGAGATAGATCTATAACACTGAGCACTAAGGGAGATGGATCTATAACACTTAGCACTAAGGGAGAACTATAACACTGAGCACTAAGGGAGATCTATAACACTGAGCACTAAGGGAGATACTGTCTAATACTGAGCACTAAGGGAGAACTATAACACTGAGCACTAAGGGAGATACTGTCTAATACTGAGCACTAAGGGAGAACTATAACACTGAGCACTAAGGGAGATAGATCTATAACACTGAGCACTAAGGGAGATAGATCTATAACACTGAGCACTAAGGGAGATAGATCTATAACACTGAGCACTAAGGGAGATAGATCTATAACACTGAGCACTAAGGGAGATAGATCTATAACACTGAGCACTAAGGGAGATAGATCTATAACACTGAGCACTAAGGGAGATAGATCTATAACACTGAGCATTGAGGGAGATGGATCTATAACACTGAGCACTGAGGGAGATAGATCTATAACACAGAGCACTAAGGGAGATAGATCTATAACACAGAGCACTAAGGGAGATAGATCTATAACACTGAGCACTAAGGGAGATAGATCTATAACACTGAGCACTAAGGGAGATAGATGTATAACACTGAGCACTAAGGGAGATGGAACTATAACACTGAGCACTAAGATATATCTATAACACTGAGCACTAAGGGAGATATATCTATAACACTGAGCACTAAGGGAGATATATCTATAACACTGAGCACTAAGGGAGATTGAACTATAACACTGAGCACTAAGGGAGATCGATGTATAACACTGAGCACTAAGGGAGATACTGTCTAATACTGAGCGCTAAGGGAGATAGATCCAGAACGCTGAGCACTAAGGGAGATCTATAACACTGAGCACTAAGGGAGATGGAACTATAACACTGAGCACAAAGGGAGATCTATAACACTGAGCACTAAGGGAGATAGATCTATAACACTGAACACTAAGGGAGATCTATAACACTGAGCATTGAGGGAGATGGATCTATAACACTGAGCACTAAGGGAGATAGATCTATAACACAGAGCACTAAGGGAGATAGATCTATAACACAGAGCACTAAGGGAGATAGATCTATAACACTGAGCACTAAGGGAGATAGATCTATAACACTGAGCACTAAGGGAGATAGATGTATAACACTGAGCACTAAGGGAGATGGAACTATAACACTGAGCACTAAGATATATCTATAACACTGAGCACTAAGGGAGATATATCTATAACACTGAGCACTAAGGGAGATATATCTATAACACTGAGCACTAAGGGAGATTGAACTATAACACTGAGCACTAAGGGAGATCGATGTATAACACTGAGCACTAAGGGAGATACTGTCTAATACTGAGCGCTAAGGGAGATAGATCCAGAACTCTGAGCACTAAGGGAGATCTATAACACTGAGCACTAAGGGAGATGGAACTATAACACTGAGCACAAAGGGAGATGGAACTATAACACTGAGCACAAAGGGAGATCTATAACACTGAGCACTAAGGGAGATCTATAACACTGAGCACTAAGGGAGAACTATAACACTGAGCACTAAGGGAGAACTATAACACTGAGCACTAAGGGAGAACTATAATACTGAGCACTAAGGGAGATAGATCTATAACACTGAGCACTAAGGGAGATAGATCTATAACACTGAGCACTAAGGGAGATAGATCTATAACACTGAGCACTAAGGGAGATAGATCTATAACACTGAGCACTAAGGGAGATCTATAACACTGAGCATTGAGGGAGATGGATCTATAACACTGAGCACAAAGGGAGATCTATAACACTGAGCACTAAGGGGGATCTATAACACTGAGCACTAAGGGAGATCTATAACACTGAGCACTAAGGGAGATACTGTCTAATACTGAGCACTAAGGGAGAACTATAACACTGAGCACTAAGGGAGAACTATAATACTGAGCACTAAGGGAGATAGATCTGTAACACTGAGCACTAAGGGAGATGGATCTATAACACTGAGCACTAAGGGAGATGGATCTATAACACTTAGCACTAAGGGAGAACTATAACACTGAGCACTAAGGGAGATCTATAACACTGAGCACTAAGGGAGATACTGTCTAATACTGAGCACTAAGGGAGAACTATAACACTGAGCACTAAGGGAGATAGATCTATAACACTGAGCACTAAGGGAGATAGATCTATAACACTGAGCACTAAGGGAGATAGATCTATAACACTGAGCACTAAGGGAGATAGATCTATAACACTGAGCACTAAGGGAGATCTATAACACTGAGCACTAAGGGAGATAGATCTATAACACAGAGCACTAAGGGAGATAGATCTATAACACAGAGCACTAAGGGAGATAGATCTATAACACTGAGCACTAAGGGAGATAGATCTATAACACTGAGCACTAAGGGAGATCTATAACATTGAGCACTAAGGGAGATGGAACTATAACACTGAGCATTAAGGGAGATCTATAACATTGAGCACTAAGGGAGATGGAACTATAACACTGAGCACTAAGGGAGATGGAACTATAACACTGAGCACTAAGGGAGATGGAACTATAACACTGAGCACTAAGGGAGATCTATAACACTGAGCACTAAGGGAGCTGGAACTATAACACTGAGCACTAAGGGAGATGGAACTATAACACTGAGCACTAAGGGAGATTGAACTATAACACTGAGCACTAAGGGAGATTGATGTATAACACTGAGCACTAAGGGAGATCGATGTATAACACTGAGCACTAAGGGAGATACTGTCTAATACTGAGCGCTAAGGGAGATAGATCTATAACGCTGAGCACTAAGGGAGATCTATAACACTGAGCACTAAGGGAGATCTATAACACTGAGCACTAAGGGAGATCTATAACACTGAGCACTAAGGGAGATCTATAACACTGAGCACTAAGGGAGATGGAACTATAACACAGAGCACTAAGGGAGATGGAACTATAACACAGAGCACTAAGGGAGATAGATCTATAACACTTAGCACTAAGGGAGAACTATAACACTGAGCACTAAGGGAGATCTATAACACTGAGCACTAAGGGAGATACTGTCTAATACTGAGCACTAAGGGAGAACTATAACACTGAGCACTAAGGGAGATAGATCTATAACACTGAGCACTAAGGGAGATAGATCTATAACACTGAGCACTAAGGGAGATAGATCTATAACACTGAGCACTAAGGGAGATAGATCTATAACACTGAGCACTAAGGGAGATCTATAACACTGAGCACTAAGGGAGATAGATCTATAACACAGAGCACTAAGGGAGATAGATCTATAACACTGAGCACTAAGGGAGATAGATCTATAACACTGAGCACTAAGGGAGGTCTATAACATTGAGCACTAAGGGAGATGGAACTATAACACTGAGCATTAAGGGAGATCTATAACATTGAGCACTAAGGGAGATGGAACTATAACACTGAGCACTAAGGGAGATGGAACTATAACACTGAGCACTAAGGGAGATGGAACTATAACACAGAGCACTAAGGGAGATAGATCTATAACACTGAGCACTAAGGGAGATCTATAACACTGAGCACTAAGGGAGATAGATCTATAACACTGAGCACTAAGGGAGAACTATAACACTGAGCACTAAGGGAGAACTATAACATTGAGCACTAAGGGAGATGGAACTATAACACTGAGCACTAAGGGAGATGGAACTATAACACTGAGCACTAAGGGAGATGGAACTATAACACTGAGCACTAAGGGAGATGGAACTATAACACTGAGCACTAAGGGAGATCTATAACACTGAGCACTAAGGGAGCTGGAACTATAACACTGAGCACTAAGGGAGATGGAACTATAACACTGAGCACTAAGGGAGATTGAACTATAACACTGAGCACTAAGGGAGATTGATGTATAACACTGAGCACTAAGGGAGATCGATGTATAACACTGAGCACTAAGGGAGATACTGTCTAATACTGAGCGCTAAGGGAGATTGAACTATAACACTGAGCACTAAGGGAGACAGATCTATAACACTGAGCACTAAGGGAGACAGATCTATAACACTGAGCACTAAGGGAGATGGAACTATAACACTGAGCACTAAGGGAGATCTATAACGCTGAGCACTAAGGGAGATCTATAACACTGAGCACTAAGGGAGATCTATAACACTGAGCACTAAGGGAGATCTATAACACTGAGCACTAAGGGAGATGGAACTATAACACAGAGCACTAAGGGAGATGGAACTATAACACAGAGCACTAAGGGAGATAGATCTATAACACTGAGCACTATGGGAGATAGATCTATAACACAGAGCACTAAGGGAGATAGATCTATAACACAGAGCACTAAGGGAGATAGATCTATAACACAGAGCACTAAGGGAGATAGATCTATAACACTGAGCACTAAGGGAGATCTATAACATTGAGCACTAAGGGAGATAGATCTATAACACTGAGCACTAAGGGAGATAGATCTATAACACTGAGCACTAAGGGAGATAGATCTATAACACTGAGCACTAATGGAGATATATCTATAACACTGAGCACTAAGGGAGATATATCTATAACACTGAGCACTAAGGGAGATATATCTATAACACTGAGCACTAAGGGAGATCGATGTATAACACTGAGCGCTAAGGGAGATACTGTCTAATACTGTGCGCTAAGGGAGATAGATCTATATCGCTGAGCACTAAGGGAGATCTATAACACTGAGCACAAAGGGAGATCTATAACACTGAGCACAAAGGGAGATCTATAACACTGAGCACTAAGGGAGATCTATAACACTGAGCACTAAGGGAGATCTATAACACTGAGCACTAAGGGAGATCTATAAGCCTGAGCACTAAGGGAGATGGATCTATAAGCCTGAGCACTAAGGGAGATGGATCTATAAGCCTGAGCACTAAGGGAGATGGATCTATAACACTGAGCACTAAGTGAGATCTATAACACTGAGCACTAAGGGAGATACTGTCTAATACTGAGCACTAAGGGAGAACTATAACACTGAGCACTAAGGGAGATATATCTATAACACTGAGCACTAAGGGAGAAAGATATATAACACTGAGCACTAAGGGAGATAGATCTATAACACTGAGCACTAAGGGAGATATATCTATAACACTGAGCACTAAGAGAGACAGATCTATAACACTGAGCACTAAGGGAGACAGATCTATAACACTGAGCACTAAGGGAGATGGAACTATAACACTGAGCACTAAGGGAGATCTATAACACTGAGCACTAAGGGAGAACTATAACACTGAGCACTAAGGGAGAACTATAACACTGAGCACTAAGGGAGAACTATAACATTGAGCACTAAGGGAGAACTATAATACTGAGCACTAAGGGAGAACTATAACATTGAGCACTAAGGGAGATGGAACTATAACACTGAGCACTAAAGGAGATAGAACTATAACACTGAGCACTAAGGGAGATATATCTATAACACTGAGCACTAAGGGAGACAGATCTATAACACTGAGCACTAAGGGAGACGGATCTATAACACTGAGCACTAAGGGAGATGGATCTATAACACTGAGCACTAAGGGAGATGGATCTATAACACTGAGCACTAAGGGAGAACTATAACACTGAGCACTAAGGGAGAACTATAACACTGAGCACTAAGGGAGAACTATAACACTGAGCACTAAGGGAGAACTATAACACTGAGCACTAAGGGAGAACTATAACACTGAGCACTAAGGGAGAACTATAACACTGAGCACTAAGGGAGAACTATAACACTGAGCACTAAGGGAGAACTATAACACTGAGCACTAAGGGAGAACTATAACACTGAGCACTAAGGGAGAACTATAACACTGAGCACTAAGGGAGAACTATAACACTGAGCACTAAGGGAGAACTATAACACTGAGCACTATGGGAGATGGAACTATAACACTGAGCACTAAGGGAGGTCTATAACATTGAGCACTAAGGGAGATGGAACTATAACACTGAGCACTAAGGGATATGGAACTATAACACTGAGCACTAAGGAAGATAGATCTATTACACTGAGCACTAAGGGAGAACTATAACACTGAGCACTAAGGGAGATATATCTATAACACTGAGCACTAAGGGAGATGGAACTATAACACTGAGCACTAAGGGAGATCGATGTATAACACTGAGCACTAAGGGAGATCGATGTATAACACTGAGCGCTAAGGGAGATAGATCTATAACGCTGAGCACTAAGGGAGATTTATAACACTGAGCACTAAGGGAGATCTATAACACTGAGCACTAAGGGAGATGGAACTATAACACTGAGCACTAAGGGAGATCTATAACACAGCACTAAGGGAGATCTATAACACTGAGCACTAAGGGAGATCTATAACACTGAGCACTAAGGGAGATGGATCTATAAGACTGAGCACTAAGGGAGATGGATCTATAAGACTGAGCACTAAGGGAGATGGATCTATAACACTGAGCACTAAGGGAGATGGATCTATAACACTGAGCACTAAGGGAGAACTATAACACTGAGCACTAAGGATGATCTTTAACACTGAGCACTAAGGGAGATACTGTCTAATACTGAGCACTAAGGGAGAACTATAACACTGAGCACTAAGGGAGATAGATCTATAACACTGAGCACTAAGGGAGATAGATCTATAACACTGAGCACTAAGGGAGATCTATAACATTGAGCACTAAGGGAGATGGAACTATAACACTGAGCACTAAGGGAGATCTATAACACTGAGCACTAAGGGAGCTGGAACTATAACACTGAGCACTAAGGGAGATGGAACTATAACACTGAGCACTAAGGGAGATTGAACTATAACACTGAGCACTAAGGGAGATTGATGTATAACACTGAGCACTAAGGGAGATCGATGTATAACACTGAGCACTAAGGGAGATACTGTCTAATACTGAGCGCTAAGGGAGATCTATAACACTGAGCACTAAGGGAGGTCTTTAACACTGAGCACTAAGGGAGATCTATAACACTGAGCACTAAGGGAGATCTATAACACTGAGCACTAAGGGAGATGGATCTATAACACAGAGCACTAAGGGAGATAGATCTATAACACTGAGCACTAAGGGAGATCTATAACACTGAGCACTAAGGGAGATAGATCTATAACACAGAGCACTAAGGGAGATAGATCTATAACACTGAGCACTAAGGGAGATAGATCTATAACACTGAGCACTAAGGGAGATGGATCTATAACACTGAGCACTAAGGGAGATAGATCTATAACACTGAGCACTAAGGGAGATAGATCTATAACACTGAGCACTAAGGGAGATAGATCTATAACACTGAGCACTAATGGAGATAGATCTATAACACTGAGCACTAAGGGAGATATATCTATAACACTGAGCACTAAGGGAGATATATCTATAACACTGAGCACTAAGGGAGATCGATGTATAACACTGAGCGCTAAGGGAGATACTGTCTAATACTGAGCGCTAAGGGAGATAGATCTATATCGCTGAGCACTAAGGGAGATCTATAACACTGAGCACAAAGGGAGATCTATAACACTGAGCACAAAGGGAGATCTATAACACTGAGCACTAAGGGAGATCTATAACACTGAGCACTAAGGGAGATCTATAACACTGAGCACTAAGGGAGATGGATCTATAAGCCTGAGCACTAAGGGAGATGGATCTATAAGCCTGAGCACTAAGGGAGATGAATCTATAAGCCTGAGCACTAAGGGAGATGGATCTATAACACTGAGCACTAAGGGAGATCTATAACACTGAGCACTAAGGGAGATACTGTCTAATACTGAGCACTAAGGGAGAACTATAACACTGAGCACTATGGAGATATATCTATAACACTGAGCACTAAGGGAGAAAGATCTATAACACTGAGCACTAAGGGAGATATATCTATAACACTGAGCACTAAGGGAGACAGATCTATAACACTGAGCACTAAGGGAGACAGATCTATAACACTGAGCACTAAGGGAGATGGAACTATAACACTGAGCACTAAGGGAGATCTATAACACTGAGCACTAAGGGAGAACTATAACACTGAGCACTAAGGGAGAACTATAACACTGAGCACTAAGGGAGAACTATAACATTGAGCACTAAGGGAGAACTATAATACTGAGCACTAAGGGAGAACTATAACATTGAGCACTAAGGGAGATGGAACTATAACACTGAGCACTAAGGGAGATGGAACTATAACACTGAGCACTAAGGGAGATAGAACTATAACACTGAGCACTAAGGGAGATAGAACTATAACACTGAGCACTAAGGGAGACAGATCTATAACACTGAGCACTAAGGGAGATGGATCTATAACACTGAGCACTAAGGGAGATGGATCTATAACACTGAGCACTAAGGGAGATGGATCTATAACACTGAGCACTAAGGGAGATGGATCTATAACACTGAGCACTAAGGGAGATGGATCTATAACACTGAGCACTAAGGGAGATGGATCTATAACACTGAGCACTAAGGGAGAACTATAACACTGAGCACTAAGGGAGAACTATAACACTGAGCACTAAGGGAGAACTATAACACTGAGCACTAAGGGAGAACTATAACACTGAGCACTAAGGGAGAACTATAACACTGAGCACTAAGGGAGAACTATAACACTGAGCACTAAGGGAGAACTATAACACTGAGCACTAAGGGAGAACTATAACACTGAGCACTAAGGGAGATCTATAACACTGAGCACTATGGGAGATGGAACTATAACACTGAGCACTAAGGGAGGTCTATAACATTGAGCACTAAGGGAGATGGAACTATAACACTGAGCACTAAGGGAGATGGAACTATAACACTGAGCACTAAGGGAGATGGAACTATAACACTGAGCACTAAGGGAGATAGATCTATTACACTGAGCACTAAGGGAGAACTATAACACTGAGCACTAAGGGAGATATATCTATAACACTGAGCACTAAGGGAGCTGGAACTATAACACTGAGCACTAAGGGAGATCGATGTATAACACTGAGCACTAAGGGAGATCGATGTATAACACTGAGCGCTAAGGGAGATAGATCTATAACGCTGAGCACTAAGGGAGATTTATAACACTGAGCACTAAGGGAGATCTATAACACTGAGCACTAAGGGAGATGGAACTATAACACTGAGCACTAAGGGAGATCTATAACACAGCACTAAGGGAGATCTATAACACTGAGCACTAAGGGAGATCTATAACACTGAGCACTAAGGGAGATGGATCTATAAGACTGAGCACTAAGGGAGATGGATCTATAAGACTGAGCACTAAGGGAGATGGATCTATAACACTGAGCACTAAGGGAGATGGATCTATAACACTGAGCACTAAGGGAGAACTATAACACTGAGCACTAAGGATGATCTTTAACACTGAGCACTAAGGGAGATACTGTCTAATACTGAGCACTAAGTGCTCAGTGTTATAGTTCTCCCTTAGTGCTCAGTATTAGACAGTATCTCCCTTAGTGCTCAGTGTTATAGTTCTCCCTAAGGGAGATACTGTCTAATACTGAGCACTAAGGGAGAACTATAACACTGAGCACTAAGGGAGATATATCTATAACACTGAGCACTAAGGGAGATAGATCTATAACACTGAGCACTAAGGCAGATAGATCTATAACACTGAGCACTAAGGGAGATCTATAACACTGAGCACTGAGGGAGATGGATCTATAACACTGAGCACTAAGGGAGATAGATCTATAACACTGAGCACTAAGGGAGATAGATCTATAACACTGAGCACTAAGGGAGATGGAACTATAACACTGAGCACTAAGGGAGATGGAACTATAACACTGAGCACTAAGGGAGATGGAACTATAACACTGAGCACTAAGGGAGATGGAACTATAACACTGAGCACTAAGGGAGATATATCTATAACACTGAGCACTAAGGGAGACAGATCTATAACACTGAGCACTAAGGGAGACAGATCTATAACACTGAGCACTAAGGGAGACAGATCTATAACACTGAGCACTAAGGGAGATGGAACTATAACACTGTGCACTAAGGGAGATCTATAACACTGAGCACTAAGGGAGAACTATAACACTGAGCACTAAGGGAGAACTATAACACTGAGCACTAAGGGAGAACTATAACTCTGAGCACTAAGGGAGAACTATAATACTGAGCACTAAGGGAGAACGATAACACTGAGCACTAAGGGAGATAGATTTATAACACTGAGCACTAAGGGAGATACTGTCTAATACTGAGCACTAAGGGAGATATATCTATAACACTGAGCACTAAGGGAGAGCGATGTATAACACTGAGCACTAAGGGAGATACTGTCTAATACTGAGCGCTAAGGGAGATAGATCTATAACACTGAGCACTAAGGGAGAACTATAACGCTGAGCACTAAGGGAGATCTATAACACTGAGCACTAAGGGAGATCTATAACACTGAGCACTAAGGGAGATGGAACTATAACACTGAGCACTAAGGGAGATGGAACTATAACACTGAGCACTAAGGGAGATAGATCTATAACACTGAGCACTAAGGGAGATATATCTATAACACTGAGCACTAAGGGAGATAGATCTATAACACTGAGCACTAAGGGAGATAGATCTATAACACTGAGCACTAAGGGAGATACTGTCTAATACTGAGCACTAAGGGAGATAGATCTATAACACTGAGCACTAAGGGAGAACTATAACACTGAGCACTAAGGGAGATATATCTATAACACTGAGCACTAAGGGAGATAGAACTATAACACTGAGCACTAAGGGAGATAGAACTATAACACTGAGCACTAAGGGAGATATATCTATAACACTGAGCACTAAGGGAGAACTATAACGCTGAGCACTAAGGGAGATCTATAACACTGAGCACTAAGGGAGATGTATAACACTGAGCACTAAGGGAGATCTATAACATTGAGCACTAAGGGAGATCTATAACATTGAGCACTAAGGGAGATGGAACTATAACACTGAGCACTAAGGGAGACAGATCTATAACACTGAGCACTAAGGGAGATGGATCTATAACACTGAGCACAAAGGGAGATCTATAACATTGAGCACGAAGGGAGATGGAACTATAACACTGAGCACAAAGGGAGATCTATAACATTGAGCACGAAGGGAGACAGATCTATAACACTGAGCACTAAGGGAGATATATCTATAACACTGAGCACTAAGGGAGAACTATAACACTGAGCACTAAGGGAGATGGAACTATAACACTGAGCACTAAGGGAGATCTATGTATAACACTGAGCACTAAGGGAGATGGATCTATAACACTGAGCACTAAGGGAGAACTATAACACTGAGCACTAAGGGAGAACTATAACACTGAGCACTAAGGGAGAACTATAACACTGAGCACTAAGGGAGAACTATAACACTGAGCACTAAGGGAGAACTATAACACTGAGCACTAAGAGAGAACTATGACACTGAGCACTAAGGGAGATAGATCTATAACACTGAGCACTAAGGGAGATAGATATATAACACTGAGCACTAATGGAGATAGATCTATAACACTGAGCACTAAGGGAGATCTATAACACTGAGCACTAAGGGAGAACAATAACACTGAGCACTAAGGGAGATCTATAACACTGAGCACCAAGGGAGAAGATCTATAACACTGAGCACTAAGGGAGATCTATATTACTGAGCACTAAGGGAGATCTATAACACTGAGCACTAAGGGAGATCTATAACACTGAGCACTAAGGGAGATCTATAACACTGAGCACTAAGGGAGAACTATAACACTGAGCACTAAGGGAGAACTATAACACTGAGCACTAAGGGAGAACTATAACACTGAGCACTAAGGGAGAACTATAACACTGAGCACTAAGGGAGAACTATAACACTGAGCACTAAGGGAGATCTATAACACTGAGCACTAAGGGAGAACTATAACACTGAGCACTAAGGGAGAACTATAACACTGAGCACTAAGGGAGAAGATCTATAACACTGAGCACTAAGGGAGAAGATCTATAACACTGAGCACTAAGGGAGATAGATGTATAACACTGAGCACTAAGGGAGATAGATGTATAACACTGAGCACTAAGGGAGATGGAACTGTATAACACTGAGCACTAAGGTATATCTATAACACTGAGCACTAAGGGAGATATAACTATAACACTGAGCACTAAGGGAGATATAACTATAACACTGAGCACTAAGGGAGATTGAACTATAACGCTGAGCACTAAGGGAGATTGATCTATAACGCTGAGCACTAAGGGAGATAGTGTCTAATACTGAGCGCTAAGGGAGGTAGATCCAGAACGCTGAGCACTAAGGGAGAGATCTATAACACTGAGCACTAAGGGAGATGGAACTATAACACTGAGCACAAAGGGAGATCTATAACACTGAGCACTAAGGGAGAAGATCTATAACACTGAGCACTAAGGGAGATAGATCTATAACACTGAGCACTAAGGGAGATCTATAACACTGAGCACTAAGGGAGATACTGTCTAATACTGAGCACTAAGTGAGAACTATAACACTGAGCACTAAGGGAGAACTATAATACTGAGCACTAAGGGAGATAGATCTATAACACTGAGCACTAAGGGAGATGGATCTATAACACTTAGCACTAAGGGAGAACTATAACACTGAGCACTAAGGGAGATCTATAACACTGAGCACTAAGGGAGATACTGTCTAATACTGAGCACTAAGGGAGAACTATAACACTGAGCACTAAGGGAGATACTGTCTAATACTGAGCACTAAGGGAGAACTATAACACTGAGCACTAAGGGAGATAGATCTATAACACTGAGCACTAAGGGAGATAGATCTATAACACTGAGCACTAAGGGAGAACTATAACACTGAGCACTAAGGGAGAACTATAACACTGAGCACTAAGGGAGAACTATAACACTGAGCACTAAGGGAGAACTATAACACTGAGCACTAAGGGAGAACTATAACACTGAGCACTAAGGGAGAACTATAACACTGAGCACTAAGGGAGAACTATAACACTGAGCACTAAGGGAGAACTATAACACTGAGCACTAAGGGAGAACTATAACACTGAGCACTAAGGGAGAACTATAACACTGAGCACTATGGGAGAACTATAACACTGAGCACTATGGGAGAACTATAACACTGAGCACTATGGGAGAACTATAACACTGAGCACTAAGGGAGAACTATAACACTGAGCACTAAAGGAGATAGATCTATAACACTGAGCACTAAAGGAGATAGATCTATAACACTGAGCACTAAGGGAGAACTATAACACTGAGCACTATGGGAGAACTATAACACTGAGCACTAAGGGAGATGGAACTATAACACTGAGCACTAAGGGAGATGGAACTATAACACTGAGCACTAAGGGAGATGGAACTATAACACTGAGCACTAAGGGAGAACTATAACACTGAGCACTAAGGGAGATACTGTCTAATACTGAGCACTAAGGGAGATAGATCTATAACACTGAGCACTAAGGGAGATAGATCTATAACACTGAGCACTAAGGGAGAACTATAACACTGAGCACTAAGGGAGATAGAACTATAACACTGAACACTGAGGGAGACCTGTAACACTGAGCACCGAGGGAGAAAGATCTATAACACTGAGCACTAAGGGAGATGGAACTATAACACCGAGCACTAAGGGAGATATATCTATAACACTGAGCACTAAGGGAGATATATCTATAACACTGAGCACTAAGGGAGATATATCTATAACACTGAGCACTAAGGGAGATATATCTATAACACTGAGCACTAAGGGAGATTGATGTATAACACTGAGCACTAAGGGAGATACTGTCTAATACTGAGCGCTAAGGGAGATAGATCTATAACGCTGAGCGCTAAGGGAGATCTATAACACTGAGCACTAAGGGAGATGGAACTATAACACTGAGCACTAAGGGAGATGGAACTATAACACTGAGCACTAAGGGAGATGGAACTATAACACTGAGCACTAAGGGAGATGGAACTATAACACTGAGCACTAAGGGAGATCTATAACACTGAGCACTAAGGGAGATCTATAACACTGAGCACTAAGGGAGAACTATAACACTGAGCACTAAGGGAGAACTATAACACTGAGCACTAAGGGAGAACTATAACACTGAGCACTAAGGGAGAACTATAATACTGAGCACTAAGGGAGATATATCTATAACACTGAGCACTAAGGGAGAGTGATGTATAACACTGAGCACTAAGGGAGATATTGTCTAATACTGAGCGCTAAGGGAGATAGATCTATAACACTGAGCACTAAGGGAGAACTATAATGCTGAGCACTAAGGGAGATCTATAACGCTGAGCACTAAGGGAGATACTGTCTAATACTGAGCACTAAGGGAGAACTATAACACTGAGCACTAAGGGAGATACTGTCTAATACTGAGCACTAAGGGAGAACTATAACACTGAGCACTAAGGGAGATAGATCTATAACACTGAGCACTAAGGGAGATAGATCTATAACACTGAGCACTAAGGGAGATAGATCTATAACACTGAGCACTAAGGGAGATGGATCTATAACACTGAGCACTAAGGGAGATGGATCTATAACACTGAGCACTAAGGGAGATGGATCTATAACACTGAGCACTAAGGGAGATGGATCTATAACACTGAGCACTAAGGGAGATGGATCTATAACACTGAGCACTAAGGGAGATGGATCTATAACACTGAGCACTAAGGGAGATGGATCTATAACACTGAGCACTAAGGGAGATGGATCTATAACACTGAGCACTAAGGGAGATGGATCTATAACACTGAGCACTAAGGGAGATGGATCTATAACACTGAGCACTAAGGGAGATGGATCTATAACACTGAGCACTAAGGGAGATGGATCTATAACACTGAGCACTAAGGGAGATGGATCTATAACACTGAGCACTAAGGGAGATCTATAACACTGAGCACTAAGGGAGATCTATAACACTGAGCACTAAGGGAGATCTATAACACTGAGCACTAAGGGAGAACTATAACACTGAGCACTAAGGGAGATCTATAACACTGAGCACTAAGGGAGATCTATAACACTGAGCACTAAGGGAGAACTATAACACTGAGCACTAAGGGAGATCTATAACACTGAGCACTAAGGGAGAACTATAACACTGAGCACTAAGGGAGAACTATAACACTGAGCACTAAGGGAGAACTATAACACTGAGCACTAAGGGAGAACTATAACACTGAGCACTAAGGGAGAACTATAACACTGAGCACTAAGGGAGAACTATAACACTGAGCACTAAGGGAGAACTATAACACTGAGCACTAAGGGAGATAGATCTATAACACTGAGCACTAAGGGAGATAGATGTATAACACTGAGCACTAAGGGAGATAGATGTATAACACTGAGCACTAAGGGAGATGGAACTATAACACTGAGCACTAAGATATATCTATAACACTGAGCACTAAGGGAGATATAACTATAACACTGAGCACTAAGGGAGATATAACTATAACACTGAGCACTAAGGGAGATTGAACTATAACACTGAGCACTAAGGGAGATTGAACTATAACACTGAGCACTAAGGGAGATACTGTCTAATACTGAGCGCTAAGGGAGGTAGATCCAGAACGCTGAGCACTAAGGGAGATCTATAACACTGAGCACTAAGGGAGATGGAACTATAACACTGAGCACAAAGGGAGATCTATAACACTGAGCACTAAGGGAGATCTATAACACTGAGCACTAAGGGAGATCTATAACACTGAGCACTAAGGGAGATCTATAACACTGAGCACTAAGGGAGATACTGTCTAATACTGAGCACTAAGTGAGAACTATAACACTGAGCACTAAGGGAGAACTATAATACTGAGCACTAAGGGAGATAGATCTATAACACTGAGCACTAAGGGAGATGGATCTATAACACTTAGCACTAAGGGAGAACTATAACACTGAGCACTAAGGGAGATCTATAACACTGAGCACTAAGGGAGATACTGTCTAATACTGAGCACTAAGGGAGAACTATAACACTGAGCACTAAGGGAGATACTGTCTAATACTGAGCACTAAGGGAGAACTATAACACTGAGCACTAAGGGAGATAGATCTATAACACTGAGCACTAAGGGAGATAGATCTATAACACTGAGCACTAAGGGAGATAGATCTATAACACTGAGCACTAAGGGAGATAGATCTATAACACTGAGCACTAAGGGAGATAGATCTATAACACTGAGCACTAAGGGAGATAGATCTATAACACTGAGCACTAAGGGAGATCTATAACACTGAGCATTGAGGGAGATGGATCTATAACACTGAGCACTAAGGGAGATAGATCTATAACACAGAGCACTAAGGGAGATAGATCTATAACACAGAGCACTAAGGGAGATAGATCTATAACACTGAGCACTAAGGGAGAACTATAACACTGAGCACTAAGGGAGAACTATAACACTGAGCACTAAGGGAGAACTATAACACTGAGCACTAAGGGAGAACTATAACACTGAGCACTAAGGGAGAACTATAACACTGAGCACTAAGGGAGAACTATAACACTGAGCACTAAGGGAGAACTATAACACTGAGCACTAAGGGAGAACTATAACACTGAGCACTAAGGGAGAACTATAACACTGAGCACTAAGGGAGAACTATAACACTGAGCACTAAGGGAGAACTATAACACTGAGCACTAAGGGAGAACTATAACACTGAGCACTAAGGGAGAACTATAACACTGAGCACTAAGGGAGAACTATAACACTGAGCACTATGGGAGAACTATAACACTGAGCACTATGGGAGAACTATAACACTGAGCACTATGGGAGAACTATAACACTGAGCACTATGGGAGAACTATAACACTGAGCACTAAAGGAGATAGATCTATAACACTGAGCACTAAAGGAGATAGATCTATAACACTGAGCACTAAGGGAGAACTATAACACTGAGCACTAAGGGAGATGGAACTATAACACTGAGCACTAAGGGAGATGGAACTATAACACTGAGCACTAAGGGAGATGGAACTATAACACTGAGCACTAAGGGAGATACTGTCTAATACTGAGCACTAAGGGAGATAGATCTATAACACTGAGCACTAAGGGAGATAGATCTATAACACTGAGCACTAAGGGAGAACTATAACACTGAGCACTAAGGGAGATAGAACTATAACACTGAACACTGAGGGAGACCTGTAACACTGAGCACCGAGGGAGAAAGAACTATAACACTGAGCACTAAGGGAGATAGATCTATAACACTGAGCACTAAGGGAGATGGAACTATAACACTGAGCACTAAGGGAGATATATCTATAACACTGAGCACTAAGGGAGATATATCTATAACACTGAGCACTAAGGGAGATATATCTATAACACTGAGCACTAAGGGAGATATATCTATAACACTGAGCACTAAGGGAGATTGATGTATAACACTGAGCACTAAGGGAGATGCTGTCTCAATACTGAGCGCTAAGGGAGATAGATCTATAACGCTGAGCGCTAAGGGAGATCTATAACACTGAGCACTAAGGGAGATGGAACTATAACACTGAGCACTAAGGGAGATGGAACTATAACACTGAGCACTAAGGGAGATGGAACTATAACACTGAGCACTAAGGGAGATGGAACTATAACACTGAGCACTAAGGGAGATCTATAACACTGAGCACTAAGGGAGATCTATAACACTGAGCACTAAGGGAGAACTATAACACTGAGCACTAAGGGAGAACTATAACACTGAGCACTAAGGGAGAACTATAACACTGAGCACTAAGGGAGAACTATAATACTGAGCACTAAGGGAGATATATCTATAACACTGAGCACTAAGGGAGAGTGATGTATAACACTGAGCACTAAGGGAGATATTGTCTAATACTGAGCGCTAAGGGAGATAGATCTATAACACTGAGCACTAAGGGAGAACTATAATGCTGAGCACTAAGGGAGATCTATAACGCTGAGCACTAAGGGAGATACTGTCTAATACTGAGCACTAAGGGAGAACTATAACACTGAGCACTAAGGGAGATACTGTCTAATACTGAGCACTAAGGGAGAACTATAACACTGAGCACTAAGGGAGATAGATCTATAACACTGAGCACTAAGGGAGATAGATCTATAACACTGAGCACTAAGGGAGATAGATCTATAACACTGAGCACTAAGGGAGATGGATCTATAACACTGAGCACTAAGGGAGATGGATCTATAACACTGAGCACTAAGGGAGATGGATCTATAACACTGAGCACTAAGGGAGATGGATCTATAACACTGAGCACTAATGGAGATGGATCTATAACACTGAGCACTAAGGGAGATATATCTATAACACTGAGCACTAAGGGAGATATATCTATAACACTGAGCACTAAGGGAGATTGATGTATAACACTGAGCACTAAGGGAGATGCTGTCTAATACTGAGCGCTAAGGGAGATAGATCTATAACGCTGAGCGCTAAGGGAGATCTATAACACTGAGCACTAAGGGAGATGGAACTATAACACTGAGCACTAAGGGAGATGGAACTATAACACTGAGCACTAAGGGAGATGGAACTATAACACTGAGCACTAAGGGAGATGGAACTATAACACTGAGCACTAAGGGAGATCTATAACACTGAGCACTAAGGGAGATCTATAACACTGAGCACTAAGGGAGAACTATAACACTGAGCACTAAGGGAGAACTATAACACTGAGCACTAAGGGAGAACTATAACACTGAGCACTAAGGGAGAACTATAATACTGAGCACTAAGGGAGATATATCTATAACACTGAGCACTAAGGGAGAGTGATGTATAACACTGAGCACTAAGGGAGATATTGTCTAATACTGAGCGCTAAGGGAGATAGATCTATAACACTGAGCACTAAGGGAGAACTATAATGCTGAGCACTAAGGGAGATCTATAACGCTGAGCACTAAGGGAGATACTGTCTAATACTGAGCACTAAGGGAGAACTATAACACTGAGCACTAAGGGAGATACTGTCTAATACTGAGCACTAAGGGAGAACTATAACACTGAGCACTAAGGGAGATAGATCTATAACACTGAGCACTAAGGGAGATAGATCTATAACACTGAGCACTAAGGGAGATAGATCTATAACACTGAGCACTAAGGGAGATGGATCTATAACACTGAGCACTAAGGGAGATGGATCTATAACACTGAGCACTAAGGGAGATGGATCTATAACACTGAGCACTAAGGGAGATGGATCTATAACACTGAGCACTAAGGGAGATAGATCTATAACACTGAGCACTAAGGGAGATGGATCTATAACACTGAGCACTAAGGGAGATGGATCTATAACACTGAGCACTAAGGGAGATGGATCTATAACACTGAGCACTAAGGGAGATGGATCTATAACACTGAGCACTAAGGGAGATGGATCTATAACACTGAGCACTAAGGGAGATGGATCTATAACACTGAGCACTAAGGGAGATGGATCTATAACACTGAGCACTAAGGGAGATGGATCTATAACACTGAGCACTAAGGGAGATGGATCTATAACACTGAGCACTAAGGGAGATGGATCTATAACACTGAGCACTAAGGGAGATGGATCTATAACACTGAGCACTAAGGGAGATGGATCTATAACACTGAGCACTAAGGGAGATCTATAACACTGAGCACTAAGGGAGAACTATAACACTGAGCACTAAGGGAGATCTATAACACTGAGCACTAAGGGAGATCTATAACACTGAGCACTAAGGGAGAACTATAACACTGAGCACTAAGGGAGATCTATAACACTGAGCACTAAGGGAGAACTATAACACTGAGCACTAAGGGAGAACTATAACACTGAGCACTAAGGGAGAACTATAACACTGAGCACTAAGGGAGAACTATAACACTGAGCACTAAGGGAGAACTATAACACTGAGCACTAAGGGAGAACTATAACACTGAGCACTAAGGGAGAACTATAACACTGAGCACTAAGGGAGAACTATAACACTGAGCACTAAGGGAGATAGATCTATAACACTGAGCACTAAGGGAGATAGATCTATAACACTGAGCACTAAGGGAGATAGATGTATAACACTGAGCACTAAGGGAGATAGATGTATAACACTGAGCACTAAGGGAGATATAACTATAACACTGAGCACTAAGGGAGATTGAACTATAACACTGAGCACTAAGGGAGATTGAACTATAACACTGAGCACTAAGGGAGATACTGTCTAATACTGAGCGCTAAAGGGAGGTAGATCCAGAACGCTGAGCACTAAGGGAGATCTATAACACTGAGCACTAAGGGAGATGGAACTATAACACTGAGCACAAAGGGAGATCTATAACACTGAGCACTAAGGGAGATCTATAACACTGAGCACTAAGGGAGATCTATAACACTGAGCACTAAGGGAGATCTATAACACTGAGCACTAAGGGAGATACTGTCTAATACTGAGCACTAAGTGAGAACTATAACACTGAGCACTAAGGGAGAACTATAATACTGAGCACTAAGGGAGATAGATCTATAACACTGAGCACTAAGGGAGATGGATCTATAACACTTAGCACTAAGGGAGAACTATAACACTGAGCACTAAGGGAGATCTATAACACTGAGCACTAAGGGAGATACTGTCTAATACTGAGCACTAAGGGAGAACTATAACACTGAGCACTAAGGGAGATACTGTCTAATACTGAGCACTAAGGGAGAACTATAACACTGAGCACTAAGGGAGATAGATCTATAACACTGAGCACTAAGGGAGATAGATCTATAACACTGAGCACTAAGGGAGATAGATCTATAACACTGAGCACTAAGGGAGATAGATCTATAACACTGAGCACTAAGGGAGATAGATCTATAACACTGAGCACTAAGGGAGATAGATCTATAACACTGAGCACTAAGGGAGATAGATCTATAACACTGAGCACTAAGGGAGATAGATCTATAACACTGAGCATTGAGGGAGATGGATCTATAACACTGAGCACTAAGGGAGATAGATCTATAACACAGAGCACTAAGGGAGATAGATCTATAACACAGAGCACTAAGGGAGATAGATCTATAACACTGAGCACTAAGGGAGATAGATCTATAACACTGAGCACTAAGGGAGATAGATGTATAACACTGAGCACTAAGGGAGATGGAACTATAACACTGAGCACTAAGATATATCTATAACACTGAGCACTAAGGGAGATATATCTATAACACTGAGCACTAAGGGAGATATATCTATAACACTGAGCACTAAGGGAGATTGAACTATAACACTGAGCACTAAGGGAGATCGATGTATAACACTGAGCACTAAGGGAGATACTGTCTAATACTGAGCGCTAAGGGAGATAGATCCAGAACGCTGAGCACTAAGGGAGATCTATAACACTGAGCACTAAGGGAGATGGAACTATAACACTGAGCACAAAGGGAGATCTATAACACTGAGCACTAAGGGAGATAGATCTATAACACTGAGCACTAAGGGAGATCTATAACACTGAGCATTGAGGGAGATGGATCTATAACACTGAGCACTAAGGGAGATAGATCTATAACACAGAGCACTAAGGGAGATAGATCTATAACACAGAGCACTAAGGGAGATAGATCTATAACACTGAGCACTAAGGGAGATAGATCTATAACACTGAGCACTAAGGGAGATAGATGTATAACACTGAGCACTAAGGGAGATGGAACTATAACACTGAGCACTAAGATATATCTATAACACTGAGCACTAAGGGAGATATATCTATAACACTGAGCACTAAGGGAGATATATCTATAACACTGAGCACTAAGGGAGATTGAACTATAACACTGAGCACTAAGGGAGATCGATGTATAACACTGAGCACTAAGGGAGATACTGTCTAATACTGAGCGCTAAGGGAGATAGATCCAGAACGCTGAGCACTAAGGGAGATCTATAACACTGAGCACTAAGGGAGATGGAACTATAACACTGAGCACACAGGGAGATGGAACTATAACACTGAGCACAAAGGGAGATCTATAACACTGAGCACTAAGGGAGATCTATAACACTGAGCACTAAGGGAGAACTATAACACTGAGCACTAAGGGAGAACTATAACACTGAGCACTAAGGGAGAACTATAACACTGAGCACTAAGGGAGAACTATAATACTGAGCACTAAGGGAGATAGATCTATAACACTGAGCACTAAGGGAGATAGATCTATAACACTGAGCACTAAGGGAGATAGATCTATAACACTGAGCACTAAGGGAGATAGATCTATAACACTGAGCACTAAGGGAGATCTATAACACTGAGCATTGAGGGAGATGGATCTATAACACTGAGCACTAAGGGAGATAGATCTATAACACAGAGCACTAAGGGAGATAGATCTATAACACAGAGCACTAAGGGAGATAGATCTATAACACTGAGCACTAAGGGAGATAGATCTATAACACTGAGCACTAAGGGAGATTGATCTATAACACTGAGCACTAAGGGAGATAGATGTATAACACTGAGCACTAAGGGAGATGGAACTATAACACTGAGCACTAAGATATATCTATAACACTGAGCACTAAGGGAGATATATCTATAACACTGAGCACTAAGGGAGATATATCTATAACACTGAGCACTAAGGGAGATATATCTATAACACTGAGCACTAAGGGAGATTGAACTATAACACTGAGCACTAAGGGAGATACTGTCTAATACTGAGCGCTAAGGGAGATAGATCCAGAATGCTGAGCACTAAGGGAGATCTATAACACTGAGCACTAAGGGAGATGGAACTATAACACTGAGCACAAAGGGAGATCTATAACACTGAGCACTAAGGGGGATCTATAACACTGAGCACTAAGGGAGATCTATAACACTGAGCACTAAGGGAGATACTGTCTAATACTGAGCACTAAGGGAGAACTATAACACTGAGCACTAAGGGAGAACTATAATACTGAGCACTAAGGGAGATAGATCTATAACACTGAGCACTAAGGAGATGGATCTATAACACTGAGCACTAAGGGAGATGGATCTATAACACTTAGCACTAAGGGAGAACTATAACACTGAGCACTAAGGGAGATCTATAACACTGAGCACTAAGGGAGATACTGTCTAATACTGAGCACTAAGGGAGAACTATAACACTGAGCACTAAGGGAGATAGATCTATAACACTGAGCACTAAGGGAGATAGATCTATAACACTGAGCACTAAGGGAGATAGATCTATAACACTGAGCACTAAGGGAGATAGATCTATAACACTGAGCACTAAGGGAGATCTATAACACTGAGCACTAAGGGAGATAGATCTATAACACAGAGCACTAAGGGAGATAGATCTATAACACAGAGCACTAAGGGAGATAGATCTATAACACTGAGCACTAAGGGAGATAGATCTATAACACTGAGCACTAAGGGAGATCTATAACATTGAGCACTAAGGGAGATGGAACTATAACACTGAGCATTAAGGGAGATCTATAACATTGAGCACTAAGGGAGATGGAACTATAACACTGAGCACTAAGGGAGATGGAACTATAACACTGAGCACTAAGGGAGATGGAACTATAACACTGAGCACTAAGGGAGATCTATAACACTGAGCACTAAGGGAGCTGGAACTATAACACTGAGCACTAAGGGAGATGGAACTATAACACTGAGCACTAAGGGAGATTGAACTATAACACTGAGCACTAAGGGAGATTGATGTATAACACTGAGCACTAAGGGAGATGGATCTATAACACTGAGCACTAAGGGAGATGGATCTATAACACTGAGCACTAAGGGAGATGGATCTATAACACTGAGCACTAAGGGAGATGGATCTATAACACTGAGCACTAAGGGAGATGGATCTATAACACTGAGCACTAAGGGAGATGGATCTATAACACTGAGCACTAAGGGAGATGGATCTATAACACTGAGCACTAAGGGAGATGGATCTATAACACTGAGCACTAAGGGAGATGGATCTATAACACTGAGCACTAAGGGAGATCTATAACACTGAGCACTAAGGGAGAACTATAACACTGAGCACTAAGGGAGATCTATAACACTGAGCACTAAGGGAGATCTATAACACTGAGCACTAAGGGAGAACTATAACACTGAGCACTAAGGGAGATCTATAACACTGAGCACTAAGGGAGAACTATAACACTGAGCACTAAGGGAGAACTATAACACTGAGCACTAAGGGAGAACTATAACACTGAGCACTAAGGGAGAACTATAACACTGGAGCACTAAGGGAGAACTATAACACTGAGCACTAAGGGAGAACTATAACACTGAGCACTAAGGGAGAACTATAACACTGAGCACTAAGGGAGAACTATAACACTGAGCACTAAGGGAGAACTATAACACTGAGCACTAAGGGAGATAGATCTATAACACTGAGCACTAAGGGAGATAGATCTATAACACTGAGCACTAAGGGAGATAGATATATAACACTGAGCACTAAGGGAGATAGATGTATAACACTGAGCACTAAGGGAGATGGAACTATAACACTGAGCACTAAGATATATCTATAACACTGAGCACTAAGGGAGATATAACTATAACACTGAGCACTAAGGGAGATTGAACTATAACACTGAGCACTAAGGGAGATGGAACTATAACACTGAGCACTAAGGGAGATTGAACTATAACACTGAGCACTAAGGGAGATTGATGTATAACACTGAGCACTAAGGGAGATGGATCTATAACACTGAGCACTAAGGGAGATGGATCTATAACACTGAGCACTAAGGGAGATGGATCTATAACACTGAGCACTAAGGGAGATGGATCTATAACACTGAGCACTAAGGGAGATGGATCTATAACACTGAGCACTAAGGGAGATGGATCTATAACACTGAGCACTAAGGGAGATGGATCTATAACACTGAGCACTAAGGGAGATGGATCTATAACACTGAGCACTAAGGGAGATGGATCTATAACACTGAGCACTAAGGGAGATCTATAACACTGAGCACTAAGGGAGAACTATAACACTGAGCACTAAGGGAGATCTATAACACTGAGCACTAAGGGAGATCTATAACACTGAGCACTAAGGGAGAACTATAACACTGAGCACTAAGGGAGAACTATAACACTGAGCACTAAGGGAGATCTATAACACTGAGCACTAAGGGAGAACTATAACACTGAGCACTAAGGGAGAACTATAACACTGAGCACTAAGGGAGAACTATAACACTGAGCACTAAGGGAGAACTATAACACTGAGCACTAAGGGAGAACTATAACACTGAGCACTAAGGGAGAACTATAACACTGAGCACTAAGGGAGAACTATAACACTGAGCACTAAGGGAGATAGATCTATAACACTGAGCACTAAGGGAGATAGATCTATAACACTGAGCACTAAGGGAGATAGATGTATAACACTGAGCACTAAGGGAGATAGATGTATAACACTGAGCACTAAGGGAGATGGAACTATAACACTGAGCACTAAGATATATCTATAACACTGAGCACTAAGGGAGATATAACTATAACACTGAGCACTAAGGGAGATATAACTATAACACTGAGCACTAAGGGAGATGGATCTATAACACTGAGCACTAAGGGAGAACTATAACACTGAGCACTAAGGGAGAACTATAACACTGAGCACTAAGGGAGAACTATAACACTGAGCACTAAGGGAGAACTATAACACTGAGCACTAAGGGAGATAGATCTATAACACTGAGCACTAAGGGAGATAGATCTATAACACTGAGCACTAAGGGAGATAGATGTATAACACTGAGCACTAAGGGAGATAGATGTATAACACTGAGCACTAAGGGAGATGGAACTATAACACTGAGCACTAAGATATATCTATAACACTGAGCACTAAGGGAGATATAACTATAACACTGAGCACTAAGGGAGATATAACTATAACACTGAGCACTAAGGGAGATTGAACTATAACACTGAGCACTAAGGGAGATTGAACTATAACACTGAGCACTAAGGGAGATACTGTCTAATACTGAGCGCTAAGGGAGGTAGATCCAGAACGCTGAGCACTAAGGGAGATCTATAACACTGAGCACAAAGGGAGATGGAACTATAACACTGAGCACAAAGGGAGATCTATAACACTGAGCACTAAGGGAGATCTATAACACTGAGCACTAAGGGAGATCTATAACACTGAGCACTAAGGGAGATCTATAACACTGAGCACTAAGGGAGATACTGTCTAATACTGAGCACTAAGTGAGAACTATAACACTGAGCACTAAGGGAGAACTATAATACTGAGCACTAAGGGAGATAGATCTATAACACTGAGCACTAAGGGAGATGGATCTATAACACTTAGCACTAAGGGAGAACTATAACACTGAGCACTAAGGGAGATCTATAACACTGAGCACTAAGGGAGATACTGTCTAATACTGAGCACTAAGGGAGAACTATAACACTGAGCACTAAGGGAGATACTGTCTAATACTGAGCACTAAGGGAGAACTATAACACTGAGCACTAAGGGAGATAGATCTATAACACTGAGCACTAAGGGAGATAGATCTATAACACTGAGCACTAAGGGAGATAGATCTATAACACTGAGCACTAAGGGAGATAGATCTATAACACTGAGCACTAAGGGAGATAGATCTATAACACTGAGCACTAAGGGGAGATAGATCTACAACACTGAGCACTAAGGGAGATAGATCTATAACACTGAGCATTGAGGGAGATGGATCTATAACACTGAGCACTGAGGGAGATAGATCTATAACACAGAGCACTAAGGGAGATAGATCTATAACACAGAGCACTAAGGGAGATAGATCTATAACACTGAGCACTAAGGGAGATAGATCTATAACACTGAGCACTAAGGGAGATAGATGTATAACACTGAGCACTAAGGGAGATGGAACTATAACACTGAGCACTAAGATATATCTATAACACTGAGCACTAAGGGAGATATATCTATAACACTGAGCACTAAGGGAGATATATCTATAACACTGAGCACTAAGGGAGATTGAACTATAACACTGAGCACTAAGGGAGATCGATGTATAACACTGAGCACTAAGGGAGATACTGTCTAATACTGAGCGCTAAGGAGATAGATCCAGAACGCTGAGCACTAAGGGAGATCTATAACACTGAGCACTAAGGGAGATGGAACTATAACACTGAGCACAAAGGGAGATCTATAACACTGAGCACTAAGGGAGATAGATCTATAACACTGAACACTAAGGGAGATCTATAACACTGAGCATTGAGGGAGATGGATCTATAACACTGAGCACTAAGGGGAGATAGATCTATAACACAGAGCACTAAGGGAGATAGATCTATAACACAGAGCACTAAGGGAGATAGATCTATAACACTGAGCACTAAGGGAGATAGATCTATAACACTGAGCACTAAGGGAGATAGATGTATAACACTGAGCACTAAGGGAGATGGAACTATAACACTGAGCACTAAGATATATCTATAACACTGAGCACTAAGGGAGATATATCTATAACACTGAGCACTAAGGGAGATATATCTATAACACTGAGCACTAAGGGAGATTGAACTATAACACTGAGCACTAAGGGAGATCGATGTATAACACTGAGCACTAAGGGAGATACTGTCTAATACTGAGCGCTAAGGGAGATAGATCCAGAACTCTGAGCACTAAGGGAGATCTATAACACTGAGCACTAAGGGAGATGGAACTATAACACTGAGCACAAAGGGAGATGGAACTATAACACTGAGCACAAAGGGAGATCTATAACACTGAGCACTAAGGGGAGATCTATAACACTGAGCACTAAGGGAGAACTATAACACTGAGCACTAAGGGAGAACTATAACACTGAGCACTAAGGGAGAACTATAATACTGAGCACTAAGGGAGATAGATCTATAACACTGAGCACTAAGGGAGATAGATCTATAACACTGAGCACTAAGGGAGATAGATCTATAACACTGAGCACTAAGGGAGATAGATCTATAACACTGAGCACTAAGGGAGATCTATAACACTGAGCATTGAGGGAGATGGATCTATAACACTGAGCACAAAGGGAGATCTATAACACTGAGCACTAAGGGGGATCTATAACACTGAGCACTAAGGGAGATCTATAACACTGAGCACTAAGGGAGATACTGTCTAATACTGAGCACTAAGGGAGAACTATAACACTGAGCACTAAGGGAGAACTATAATACTGAGCACTAAGGGAGATAGATCTGTAACACTGAGCACTAAGGGAGATGGATCTATAACACTGAGCACTAAGGGAGATGGATCTATAACACTTAGCACTAAGGGAGAACTATAACACTGAGCACTAAGGGAGATCTATAACACTGAGCACTAAGGGAGATACTGTCTAATACTGAGCACTAAGGAGAACTATAACACTGAGCACTAAGGGAGATAGATCTATAACACTGAGCACTAAGGGAGATAGATCTATAACACTGAGCACTAAGGGAGATAGATCTATAACACTGAGCACTAAGGGAGATAGATCTATAACACTGAGCACTAAGGGAGATCTATAACACTGAGCACTAAGGGAGATAGATCTATAACACAGAGCACTAAGGGAGATAGATCTATAACACAGAGCACTAAGGGAGATAGATCTATAACACTGAGCACTAAGGGAGATAGATCTATAACACTGAGCACTAAGGGAGATCTATAACATTGAGCACTAAGGGAGATGGAACTATAACACTGAGCATTAAGGGAGATCTATAACATTGAGCACTAAGGGAGATGGAACTATAACACTGAGCACTAAGGGGAGATGGAACTATAACACTGAGCACTAAGGGAGATGGAACTATAACACTGAGCACTAAGGGAGATCTATAACACTGAGCACTAAGGGAGCTGGAACTATAACACTGAGCACTAAGGGAGATGGAACTATAACACTGAGCACTAAGGGAGATTGAACTATAACACTGAGCACTAAGGGAGATTGATGTATAACACTGAGCACTAAGGGAGATCGATGTATAACACTGAGCACTAAGGGAGATACTGTCTAATACTGAGCGCTAAGGAGATAGATCTATAACGCTGAGCACTAAGGGAGATCTATAACACTGAGCACTAAGGGAGATCTATAACACTGAGCACTAAGGGGAGATCTATAACACTGAGCACTAAGGGAGATCTATAACACTGAGCACTAAGGGAGATGGAACTATAACACAGAGCACTAAGGGAGATGGAACTATAACACAGAGCACTAAGGGAGATAGATCTATAACACTTAGCACTAAGGGAGAACTATAACACTGAGCACTAAGGGAGATCTATAACACTGAGCACTAAAGGGAGATACTGTCTAATACTGAGCACTAAGGGAGAACTATAACACTGAGCACTAAGGAGATAGATCTATAACACCGAGCACTAAGGGAGATAGATCTATAACACTGAGCACTAAGGGAGATAGATCTATAACACTGAGCACTAAGGGAGATAGATCTATA